>NW_023998455.1:7557554-7591911 GCF_014805625.2 Glossina fuscipes
TTTTTTTTTTTTTTTTTTTTTTTTTTTTTTTTTTTTTTTTTTTTGGTTGTTACAAACCGCTTTAACAACAGGTGCCGTTTATTTTAATGATACTGCCAGCCACTCGGTACACAAACACTAACAACATTAACAATCATTTTAGCGAACGAAAAGCATTAGTGGGCAAAACATTACAAAACTAAACCAAACACCGAACACATCGAACAAGAGTAGATCCAAACATTTAGGAATCGCACTGTAAAACATGACATTAGCTGTTACTTGCCTGCCTAGCTGCCGGTGTATGCTTACTTACTTGTTTCTTTGCTAACCTTACTCCATCAACTTTGCTGTGCATACATAGAATTTCATCTATATATATATATATATGTGCACACGCAGTAATGAATCCTCCTGTGGCATCCAATTTAGATTTATGACTATGTAATATAGAAATTTCATGCGTGATCTCGTTGCATGCCTGCACACCGCACAGCTGAAAATTGCAATTTTCAGTCACTGCTATTAAAGTTCGCAATTGATGTCAAATGTGGCAAATAACCAACAGCAATAATAGCGCGCAGAAGAAGATAAATATCCAATACTAGTATGGCGGCACTATATTTACCTTGAATGAGAATTTACTACAGCACTTGGAGTTTAAAGATAAAGAAAAAAAGAAAAGATAAATAGCTTAAAAAAACTCTCAAAAACAAAAATTATCATGAACATCACACACAAACTATCTTGGATAATGGATAATTGATAATATGGAAAACGGATAACGGATAACGGATAACGAATAACGAATAAGTAACAACTAAATGAATAACGCATCTTAAGCATATATATATATATATATATATATAAGCGACAGTGAGTACATATTTTCAACAATAAAACATTATTAAGCCAACGATGATTGATCGAGCAAATTATCGGAAAAACGTTATATGCACAACAATTAATAAGTGAATAAATAAAGGAAAGATAAGAGGCAATGCACGATCCGTTCAACATACGGTTAATAACTAGAGAATAGCGGCGAAAAGGCCTTAAATATAATGCAAAGCTTATATAAACTGATTGTAAAGGAATTGTATGCCACGAGAAAGGGGCTGAATCGAAGGTCGACGGCTTAAAATGGAAACCGGCCTGTTGACAATAGTAACGGATCGAAGGCGGAAACGTGATTGTAGTTAAGTAACGGATAGCAACCGAAAAAGTGCAGTTTACTGCCACCAGAAAAATAATTAACTATATATTATTGACATAACGGTCGACGTCGGTTCTCAGTGCTTTCCTATATCTGCAAGCTATACGGCATAATTAATGTGTCCCCGTCACGTAGTAGCATATTAGCTGCAGTTAAGTCCGACTTTTAATCGAATAAAGTTTTAAAGATGAATTTTCGCAATTGTATGAAACCTTAAACAAGTAAGAGGATTACCTCTAGATGTGGCCGAATCTCTTGTACACGTCACGTTTACCTTAGCACAGACTCAGACGCCCTTTTGCCAAATTCGAAGCTGATGTCTTTTAATTTTTGCGCACAAGCGAATGCTTATCACAGACATTAAGCAGGTGGACAGACGGACATGAAGAAGAATGTATGCAAAACCCAGAAAAACTTGAGACTGACTCATCTCTCATTATACCGAAAGATTTAGAAATACTTGCAAAATTATTTGCAGAACCCATTTAAACTTGTCTGTCCGTCTGCTGTGCAGCTTTTGAGATATTTTAGTAAAGTTCGCTACACTCACTTGTTTTGACTCAAGGTCGAAGGCTGTTGGCAACGGTTTGGATCGGCCCGTTTCTTTGCACACTTCTCGCATAACATCTTATTTTGATGTGTTTATGGGCCCGCTACCGCTATAGAGTTTTCATTCGTTTTTTAATAAAAATTGAACTAATGAACTAAGAACGTCAAGCCAAACAGGGTTCCCGGTAAAAAATTCTTCTTTAGCCTTATTAATGTGTAATAAATGAATTATTAAAAAAAAATAATGATGAACAAGAAATTGGAAGCAATACAAAAGTGTAATTAGATGAGAATCCCATATCTTCCATTTTTATATTGGTCTATCGTTCCTGTCTATAGCTCCTGTAGCATGGCTTAAATGTCAAGGGTAGATGGCGTGTTGAAAATCAGCCGAAAAACGAAAGTGTGGACATCCACAAGGAACCGGATGGTAATACTTCACAAGTGGGACGTTTTATATGCAGGAGTACGCTTAGAGTGAGTTCAGTAAGAGTGTAGTCAATCCAAATACGAAAATCCAGGAAGAAAAGGTAGGGTTTAGGCAAGAGCGAGGAAAAAAGGAAACAGTGGGTAGACAAAAGAAAAACATCGGCGGTTTTGATGAAAGCAGTTAGTTACTTCAAATCGGAGTAATCGTGAGCACAAAAAATATATATAAATACGTTGTTGTTAGCGGTGAAAAAAGCAAAACTTCAGTCCGATATTGCCCCATCTTTTGCATTTGAAGAGAACATGTTCAGCAGATTCCGGTGTCAGACCTAGTTCGCAAATATCGCTGTCAAATGCTCCGATCATTTGCAGATAGGGTTTCTCATAGATAGATAGGGTTCATCATAAATCCGCTTGATCTCTCAAGACAGGAAAAGAGAGCGTGATAGGGGTTTAAAGGACGTGGGTGGAAGTGCTTTGTAGAAAAGACGATACACTTTCCCTCTAGCAATGTTTATGTATTTCTCGTTAATTTCACTGATGATGTTACTTCGGATTGAAAGGAAAATTTCTGTCGCTGAGTATTTCACAAATACGATTTCACCTTCAATTTGAGCTTCATGCGCATAGAAGTCAGCTTGTCGCTGAGACAGATACCGCAATGGCCGGGATCCCAGACAAGATGGTATTATGGTATCATTGAAAGAATTGTTTAGCATGTGGTAGATATTGTACACATGTTTATTTGTAACATCCTTATTTTTAATGACGAGCAGGGCACCTCTACTATCAGAGAAAACGACATACCTTTTGTATCCATTGGAGACAGCAAGATCGACTGCCTATTTAATGGCGAATAATTCAAGGTGGAGAGTGTAGAATAGATTATCAGGTATTTTCGGTTTCCAGATTGTATCAGGTCGATATTTGCTTCGTTGCTGACTAAATACAAATCTATATTTTCCCAACTAATCTGCAAGATATAAAGCCACGAACGTACAGATGTATAGGCTCACTATGCCACTTTAGGTTTTAAGTCTCGTGGCTCCACCAGGATGACAAGACATGGATAATCCAAATTCAAAAACTAATGAATAATAAAATAAATGACGAATAAACCAAAGACCAAAAAGCGATTTTCAATAAATTCTATTAGAATGAAAACCTAATCTTTTTCTGAGGGAATACGCCCTTGACCGGTATTACTTTTTTGCATTATAATTGCATAAATAAACACTGAAACAGGTTTTTCAATAATATGCGTTGCTTAACACACAGACGAACGATTCATTTTGATCATCATTTTCGATAAACTGTCACACGCACTGACATACTGCAATCCACGAAAACATATTAATTCTGCTTTAAAAGAAAAAACCGAAAATGCAAAGCAAAATAAACCGCAAAAAAAATTTTTTTGTCGCTCCTCAAGTCCGAAATTCCTGGCAAACTTTTATTCTTGCAAGAAGTGGGTCAATCAGATTACAATTTTAACATCAGACACCAAAGAAAACATGCCAAGATTAAAAAGAACATGCATTGCATTGTAAAGTAATCCTTATGCTGAGGGACGTAGCCACTGACATATAAACGAAGAACTCTGAACTTGCGTTTATGCACGCATTCGTCCGTATGCAAGCACGTCTCAGTACAAGAACAAAACCAGCTCAATGGCATCTTACCGTGAGCTGGTTGGCACAAAGGCTGACGTCTTAAATAAATTAATTACATAAAGCTACAAACTTATGTATATAGCTCTTATTTTTCATTTGGCAACGGGTTCGAACCCTCGTCTTTACTTAAAGTAGATACTAATCAACGACTATTTCGCATGAACACGAGATCACCTAATATAGCATAAGATAAGGGCAAGAAACGAAAATGCATTAAAATTCTTTTGGAAATTAATGACAAAAAGCCAATCTTGAATTTGAAGAACAACGATTAATAATTGACACGAGCGGAATTTTGTAAGACAATATGTGAAAGTGAACATGCTACTTTAATAAAAAGTAAGGTTTTATTTACCGAGGATTGGAAGAAGGAAAACACAAACACGTTCATAACAAGATTTTTAAATCAAAATTATTACATTTTCACTTCTAATTTGTGTTCCTTACGTAGGATATTCTCTTTATGAACTTTATTCCCATAACGTATAGAATTTTTTTTTTAATTGGTAAAAAAATGCACTTATACTTCTGAAACATCATTATATACATTTAGCGCTGGAGGAATTTTATATTCTGTTTCAGGCGTCTCGTAGATCTTCTCTTCCTTTGGTTCCACCACAGACACATTATCAGGCAAAGGCTTCTTAGGACCAATTTTATTTTTAGGATCGTAAGGCAACATGATTTTCACTTTAATACCCAAAACACCTTGGCGCAACAAAACGTGACGTGTGGCAGTTTCAACATAATCATTGCACGGATCGCCAGAGTGGATCATCAGACCGTCTACGAATTTCATGCTTTTAGCACGTTGACCGCGCAATTTCCCTGACACAACCACTTCGCAACCTTTAGCTCCAGACTCCATGATAAACCGCAATACACCGTAACAAGCGCGACGCACCGCCAGACCACCAGTTAGCTTATAACGTAAGGATTCAGCTTGCGCAATAGCACATAAACCGCGTGTGGCTACTTTTTCAGCATACAATTCTATACGGCCTGGTTCAAAGTTGAAACGTTTTTGAACCATTGCGGTCAATTCACGTATTCGACGACCCTTTTCACCCAAAACCTGTTGAGTCTTAGTGGCCATGATGATGATTTCAGTACGGGCTGGGGTGACGCGCACTTCCACACCGGAATAACCATCCTCGGCGAGTTCACGAGTTAAGAACTCATTCAATTCTGCCTTAAACATGCCATCGGCAACGAACTGTAAGCAAAGAAAACACAGAGCCAGACATTAGATAATATTTGCAAATTTTTCAATCTTCGTTAACATTAAGATACACAAAAATTGCTGCTTCTAAAATGATTTAGCCTTTGCATCTCCAGCCATCTGCAATTTCTGACACAAACAACACTTTGAGGTTAGGAGTTGATCGCTTTGTTTTTCTATGATCCCCAGGATACATTAGAGTAGTATTGAAGTCGTAATCATTGAATATACCGATCACCATATATTGAAACACAAATATTACGAACTTGTCCAAATTACCTTGCGTTTTTTTGAAATTGTTAGGCTCATTTTTAATTCATACAGCTCGCACAGAACGTGGTAAAAAAAGAAAGAAAGAGCGACAAGATTGTGCAGAGCTGCCAATTTCCGAATTTAAATCTTTTTTGAGGATATATTTGCCTCAAATGAATCCGTTACGGGTATTTGTTATTATTGATAAGAGATAGAAAATGTTCTTTGCAGAATTTCATGTCTTCCGCAAATGCGAAGGCTTTCAAATAATTTGATTATAACTTTTGTTTAAACTTTTTGTCTAATATGTGAGGCATTTTAAAACACTTGTATTCAATTTCTGCTATGATATTGAATAATTATAACGAACATAAAGTTCGCGTTCATTTCTTAATCAATGAATATAAAGTGATGTGTTCTTTTTCATATTTTAAAAGAAGAATATTTATAAAAAGTGATTTCATGGCAAACGAGATAGGAGCCTATGAAAATTTGAACAGTTGCTATAATATTAAACCTCAATACAGATAATTGCAACCCTGTCTTGACGACGCCATTTTCTTTTTATTAAAGAACATTTTTTTCAATGCGAATCGTTCTACTTGCAGAGAAAATTCTTAAGAAATTTTGCTAAATCGAAAAGGTTTATCGCGATTCGCTTAAAAACCAATAAAGAAAAAATAATTATCGCGTTTTTTGACGAAATGTCTGAACAAGGCAAGAAGTTACTTGAATTACGTGTATCTGACCTTAAAGAAGAATTAGAACGGCGACGGTTGGACACTATTGGACCGAAAGCAGCTCTTATAGAGCGTTTAGAAAAGGTTTGTAAAAAAACGCGAACACTTACTCATTTGGTGAAGTCATAATTATGAATATTTTCAGTCGCTTAAAGAGCAAAGTATTGATCCAACAAAGCACGTTTTTATAATGGGTGGTAGCAAAGCCAACGAACAAAAGGGCAAAAAATCTGCGGCAATTAAATTGCCAATGCCCGTAATGGTGAAAGAAGAACCAAAGGATGATGACGATATGCCTAGCCAAGGAGACAGAGAGGACTTGAACGAAAAATTTCAAAGCGAACAAGATCAAGAGGAAGAAAATGATATGAACGGTTACGATGAAGAAGTTGATCAAATTGGTGATGTAGATGAAGAATGCGTTTACGTAAACGATGATGAAATGAACGAAGGAGATGACAATGATCACGATAATAATGAACAAAATCATGATAGGCAAGAGGCTAATGAGCAGGAATTGACGAATGACAGTTGCTTAGATGAGGGAAATCGGGAAGACGAAACAAACGGTGACACTGCCATCAATGATAACGAGGAAGGTATTAATTTGACTATTGGAGAGGATGAACAACAATTATTACATGATGAGGTAAAAGAGATTTGTAGCTTATGGTGAAATTTCGTAAAAAGATTTTATATTAAATTCTTTTCTGTTATATAGGCTCCAGACTACAGGGAAAAGACAAGTATGTATTTTTATATGCAATAGCCTTTTAGAAGTGATACGAATTTGTATTTTTTATTTACAGCATCAATTTCTACTCAGAAAGAGAAGGGTTCTTCGAAAGAAGGTAAATCAGAAAAAAGTAAGGACGGCAAGAAATCCAGTCACAAAGATGAAAAAGATAAGAAAAAAGATGACAAATCTTGCGACAAAAAAGATGAAAGGTGTGAAAAAATGAAATTTTTCAACTAAAATAGCGTAAGACATGTTTCCTTATTTTACAAAATATTTTCAGTGAGCTAAAATCGTCTTCAAAATCTGGCCATAAAGATGATAAAGGTAACTTTTCAGGCAAAACTTTAAGTATTAGTAAGTAGTAGTAAACTTTGTCAAAGAAACTTATGTTAAACGAGAAAAAAGAAATGAAAGACTTCCAGGGCAAGAAAGTGTGAATTTATATTATGGGAAAAGTCATATAGTAACAACACTCAGCGCAAATTTTGCAGATCTTTAATTCATCAAGGAGCACCGTCATAATTCTGCATATCAACAATTGGCGAAACTATGCTGTAATCTTATAAAACTATGTGGGAAGACTTACTTAAGCTTGCACGTAAGATCGTTTAATTTAGCTGTCCGTGGAAAACCTTTGGGTTCCCATTTGGGGTGGTGGCAAGGAACACTGGACATAAAATAACTTCCAGCAGTATCTTTCAACAAGAGCTATATGTTCGCAATTATGCCACTCTGTAATGCTAGGAAATTGTACTGTGATACGTAATCGACGCTTTCGTATTTATTTAGAAGGAGATTTTGACGTTCATCCCTTTATTTTATGACATATTGCTTAGCGTTAAATGAATTAATAAAAAATGTTCGCTTTGTGGATAATAATCAACTAAACTCATCACCAGGATTCGCTAATCACCACAAACATCGCAAATTGTAAAAAAATGCATATATACTTTGCCTGTAAGCGTGCATTTAAAGCAGTCTGTTCTCGAGACATTGTCGACGTAAATCCTTATGCTGCTACATTTTCCCGCGGTTTTTATTGGGACAAGTACATAGCATTTATACAACATTTGCAGAAATAGCTCAACAAAAGATATATGATATCTTACTACTGTGTCGGTGTTGAAATCGTCCTCAATTCAAGGCATTGATCATCGCTTATCATTTTTCAAAAGCTTTAGCGATAAAAATGGATTGTAAAAATCATGTTTGGCATTGTTGAATCTCGTTTTATTTTAATCTAAAATTATCTTTTCTAACTTCAGCTATCTAAAGCATTCAAAATATGTAATCATCCGAACTAATTACTATTCGCAGAAGTATGTTGGACGTTTCGGTCTATGGTTCAGGTTTAAACAAGTGGACTCCATGCGCTAATGCAATTTAAGCAAACATTTGGAAAGTAATTGACCTACAATAGACTTGGCGTATGGTAACAGTTTTGGTACAACACTTTTGATTAATGATATGTTTTCCAGCAACAAATTTACAGAATGCAACGATCAGCATTATATACATTTTACTTCTTCGGATTTCTATAAATTCACACTTTCTTGTCCGTGCTATCATCCCTAAATATTACTAAAAGCGCTAACATATTAGAGCCTCGCTGATATAAAAATCCGAAAAAGAAACGGTAAAGTGCAAAAAAAAAAAAAAAAAAAAAATATTAAAATCAACACAAAGCTATGACAATGAAAAGTAAAAAAACTTGTATAGACTCTTTAATCGAAAGTTATATAATGTGTACCACAAATATCTATAACTCTTCATTATCTCTTCATTCTGTTATTATTTATGTGGAATTTACAGAAAAATCAACAACAAATACGTCAACGAACAACAACTCATCTGCAACGGCTGCCACCAATTCATCGTCATTGAAAAGTGGTGGCGGTTCAAGTGGCAGCAGCAAATTGTCCTCCACCAGTGCTTCTCGTAATTTATGGGTGTCGGGCTTATCCTCATTGACTAGAGCCAGCGATTTGAAAACAATTTTTTCAAAATATGGCAAAGTAATTGGTGCGAAAGTGGTGACCAACACTCGTACGCCTGGTACACGCTGTTATGGTTATGTTACGATGTCTTCATCCAATGATGCAAGTCGTTGTATCGATCATTTGCATCATACTGAATTACATGGTCGTATTATATCGGTGGAACGTACTAAAAATGAAATTGGTGGCAGCTCTTCGAGTTCATCAAAAAATGCCGGCAAATTATCCGGTTCATCGAGAGCAGAATCTAAAAAGAAGGATGACGATAAGAAATCCAAAGATGGTGGCAGCAAATCGTCACATAATGATGAAAAACGTAAAAGTGAGGCAACCAAAAAAGACAGGTCTTCATCGGCCAATAAAAGCAAAGATGATAAGGAACACAAGTCCTCACATTCCAAAGAAGCTGCTAAGGACAAGTCCAAGGATGATACAACAAAAGACAGCAAGCGTAGTGAAAAGGCCCGTTCCGAGGTTTCAGCTAAGGCTAAGGCTCAGACTACGAATGAACAAAATAAAGGTAATCGTGGTGAACAAACTGACCGCGAACGAGAGCGTTTGCGCGAACGGGAACGTGTGCGCCAGCGAGAGATACTCTCTTATCAGAAAATACGCCAAGAACGTGAACGTCAACGTCTTCGCGAACGAGAACGTGAAATTCGTGAAGAAGAACGCCGGCGTCGTGAAATACGTGAACGTCAACGTCAAGAAGAAGCTCGTTTGGTCGAGGAGCGTCGCAAGTTGGCTTTAGAGCGTGAACGCTTGGAGCGGGAGAAGGGAGAACTGCTGCGTTTAGAACGTGAGCGCCAAAGATTGGAGCGCGAGAAACTCGAATTGGAACGTCTTGAATTGAAACGTCAGCAAATGAAGTAGGCATTGTGATTCAATCAACCAATTACATGAGAGTGTTAAGTGCATTTATTCCTCTTCGTTAGGCAGAATCAAAAACAGTTTCCTCTCTCTCCAGCTTAGACATAAAACTCAATATCACAAATTTCTCACCTTCTCAAATACTTTTGAAAATACTTTTTTTTTTTTTCTTTGTTATGAGACTTACTACTTTAAACATTCCATAACGTCCACCACAGAAGGAGGGAGAGAGAAAAAGGAAAGCAGATTGATATAAAGTAAGGCAGCGAATAAGAGTTAAGCATTTTTTTTTTTTGTCTATAACGATCCTTTCACAATTACTTGAAAAGGAGTGCGTGATTTGGCAAATTTGCTGTGTGCAAAGTGGTGTAATCTTTTTTCTGAAGAAATCGTATTTAAACACAGTATTGCTGGCAATACTTATAGTTTACCTATGTTCTAAGATCACATAATAATGTATTTTTTTCTTTGGTTTTTTCTCTCTTATTCTGTGATACTATTTGTACAATGACAAATGTAAGGATTATGCGTGAAGACCCTATTAAACGCATCAGCAAACGCTCAGGCGATGAACGTTATACAGATGTTTCAGATCGCAAGCGAACATCGGGTTCAGCCACTCGTTTTGAGGCTCCTCCACCTCCTCGATTTGATGCTTCTTTAGCTTCGTCAAGAAGGTAAACATTGTCGGAAAATTACTGAAAATTATTAAGCGCTTAATTCCCGATATTTCAGTTCTCATAGCTATGATAAGAAACGTGATGAATACTCAAGTTCTTCATCCAGCAAACGCTTAGATGATTATTCGTCTTCAAAGCGTTTGGATTTCGGTGGCAGTTCTGGTACCAAGCGTGCAGCCATTGATGATTTTGCAAGCGTAGCCAGCAAGCGTAGCAGCGATGATTATTCGAAGCGCAGTAATGATTACATCGCTCCATCATCGTCAAAACGAGGCGGCATTGATGATTATGGATCGAACACGAAATCCACTCGGGATGATTATAAGCGTGACGTAGAAATACGTCATATGCCTTCTTCTAGCAGCAGTTCATTACACAAAAGCAGTGGAAGTGGTAGTAGTCGATATGAGAGCGAGCGATCTTCATACAGACGTATAGACGACATAAGGTACCGTTTGCACAAAAATTTTTACTTTCTTGTTTAACCTATACGAGTATTCACAGCAGCAGCAAACGATATGACAGCTCAAGCGGTTACGGAGGAAGTACAGGTGGTAGCGTTTGGCCCCCATCGTCATCTTCGCATATGGGGCATTCAAGTGGTGGCGGAGGTAGTTCTTCGTTGAAATCCTATCCCAGCAACAGCTTGTCCTCTACCATTCATAGTGCTGGCTCGGGCTGGACTAAATCTGGCCCGGTTGAAGAGTCAAATTGGCGTCCGATGCCTTCGTCTCAGGACCGCTATGATCGCACGTACAATGAACGTTCTAGTGGTTATCCAAACGCTGGTAGCGGTGGTAGTTTGTATAGTGGCAACCGCACTGGGCCAGATCGTTATGGTGGAGGAGTGTCTTCACGTTATTAAGTGAAGAATATTTATAGCTCCTGTTAATATTTAATACATATTTCCATACGTATATTTAAATGGATTACCAGCCCTCCGGAAGATTTCTTTCCAACAATATATCTCTACATTCTTTTCCTTCGTGCTTTCTAATGTACAATTGCAGTTGTAGTTCGTTTAGTTTATATATTGACAACTTTGTTGTAATGTAATCGTACATTATAAATAAATTTCATTAATTAAAAAAAAATCAAAGTGCATTGTTTATGACGGTACCATGTTCGCAGAAAGGCTACCAAATAAAGCGATTACCAGAATGAATTTTTTGCCAAAAGCAATGCTTTCTTTAAAATATGCTTGAAATAGAATCGAATTAACAATGTCTTCTTAAAATCAAATCATTAATAGTAAAAAGCAGTTCAAGTCCAGTACGCCTTAAGGTAAATTGCTTCTGCATGTCCTCCATTCGTTCTCATAGTCCTAAATCTTGTATAGATGGTATTAAAGGTGCCGTTGTCTCGACTAGAACAAGTACGCTGTGAGGCAAAGGCCAAATGTCTTTTACCGTAACATAGTAACCCCTTTCCATTTGCTCGGCGGAAGAATATAAGCTAGAAAGAAAGATAGTAAATGTTTTTGCAATCACAAGGATAACTAAACGTGATGTATATCGACGATAAAGACTTACGCTAATATATCTTGGGGTTCTAAAATTAATTCGGACTTATAAACTGAAGCCAAGAAATTGGTAAAAGCAGAAGTATTGTTCTCCGATTCCACGTTCATTCTGTGTGGTCCCGACCACATCTATTAAAATGGGTCAAGAAGGTTTACAATAACTTTGAATTCATATGTAATTTACCGGCGATTTCGAGATATCCACTTCACTTATTTCAGGAACGCCGTAACGAGTGCCCCAAAATGTAATTACATTATCATCGGAACATACTAATGAACATTGCTCGCTGCATTTACAATTCTAGGGGAAGCATTAAACGATTAAAGAGCAGTTTTTAAATTGAAAGATAAGTAAGCTCACAGTTATGTAACGATCTTTCATTGATTCTACCAAGGTCACGATTGGCAAAGGCGAACAATGCCCAGTACCCCTTTGACCGAAACTATTAGAGCCCAAGGTTAAGATGTAGCCACCCTCAACGAGTAGTAAAGTGTGTGCGGTTGAAAAGCTAGCATCCATAATACATCGTCGAGGTAGAGGTAATTTCATTTTTTTCTGAAAAATCGAGGTAGAGCTTCATTCAAAGATATTTGTGGAGATATTTTTAAACTACCATAGCTGTTATTTTCGCAGGTTTTTCAAAGCCCAATTTGTTAAATTGATTGCTACCACAAACATATATATCACAATTCTCAAAGAGGATTGCCGAAGTATCAGGTCCACAAAATATTTTTTTAACTTTATTTTTCGCCTGAGAAAGCAAAATTTTTTGAGGAGTTTTCCTTAAGAATTGGGGAAATTAAAAAAAAAGAGTTAAGAAGGAGGACAAAGCATAAGCGCAACTTACTGTTGTGTTTGCAATTCACCTAAACCTAGTGAACCATGGGAACTAGTACCCCAAATATAAACGAAGCCTTCCACACTTAAAGCCAAAACATGCGTAAGTCCCGCTTTGATATCTTTAATTTTGATATCCTCTAATTTTTCAATAAACTTCGGACTGTGATAGATTTTATTGTCATTGTGACCCAAAGCATATTTTGAATTGTCACCGCAGCTTAGAATTCCACCTGTTTGAGTTAAAAGTATGGTAAAACCCTCGCCGGCGCAAGCGCTGCATTAAAAAGTATTTGGTAACCTAATTTTTGTTTCTTGAGAAGACTTATACCTGATAATATGATGATTTCTTATGGAGTCCATGCGGCTGGGATAATGTTTCCAGGCTTCTAAAGAGCTTAGACCCAATTGTCCATGGGAACCTTCGCCCCACGTATACACAGATCCATCTGTTCGAAGTTACAAGACCTTCTTAGACAAAGATTAAAAATAAATCTTAATAGTGCACCCACCACTATTCACGACCACAAAATGAGTGTTACTAGTAGCTACAGTTAATATATAAGCTTTCGGTGGTAACTGTATAGGATTCATGTCAAAGCTCTTACCAAAAGTCTTGACCTGATATAAAACCGATCTACGGATATAGTCATTAAGATAAGCGTGAGATCTTGTGGGGAAACTTAAAAATAATATGATTTTCACCTTTTCTCTATGGTCTCACTGGGAGCCACTGTCTGAGCATTCATAACCTCCTTGGTTACTGTTTGAGCTGTAGCAAGGTTAGCTGTTGTGGATTGGCGGGAGCTGCGATCTGGCGAAGTGTTATTATGAAGTGATAATGTTCCTGAACTGATTATTGAAAGCGAATTCTTAATTGATTCGCTGTCGTCTTCGTACGAATATCTGAAGTTTAAAAACAAGTAATAACAATATAGTCGTTCAAGGTCGACCATAAAATACCGCATACCACATTGCCTAATATAAATCGTTATTTATATTCGCGATAAAATACCGAGTTTTTTCCCTTTTTTTTCTCGTAAGTGCATATTTGCCGTCGAGAGCGTGGCCCAAATTCGTTCCACTTATTTTTTTTTTAATTACTGTTACGGGCTTACTTTCACTATAATATAATAAAGATTAGAGCTTTTTGTCGCATAACGCGTTACTATTCGCAGGAACAGTTATAGGGGAAAAGGAAAAAGCCCATCGAACTCACGTTTTTCACTTCAACTTACTATCCGAAAAAACAAATTATCTTCAAATAAGAAAGTCGTAGTTTTAAAAATAGTTCGATCTAATAAATTTTTAACACAGTTTGCCCTTGGGCCGGTTTTCCCAAAATATCGCAAAATTGTAACGTGCAGTTTAAACACAAATGGGCGTGGGCAGCTATCAAATGAAAGGACGGACAGATGGACGGACAAGCTTAAATCGAATCAGAAAGGCACCCTAAATCAATCAATAATAATTGCGTGTACCTTGAGTCTTCTAGTCGTTACATACACACGTACGCGCTTAATATACCCTTACACTATGAATGGTGTCCAGGTAATGAATGAATGAATGAAAAAAATAATAAATATTTATACCCTTTATTTTTTCCTAAACTGCGAAAGATCAATGGAATCCAGTACTCCAATATTTCCGAGGCTTTGGGACGATGGGCCGGATCAACCTTAGGAATCAAAAAGTAATATTTTATAATATTTCATTAAGGTGCCTCTATGGTGTGAGTCCAATTATCCTCCGATCCTCTTTCATTGCATTAAATATATGACTAACTAACCTGAAGCAAATTACTAAGCAAGCTTCGTAAGGCTGAAGTATAACCCATGGGTATGGGCGTATAAGAACCCTGAAAATTATTTCATTTACTACATACAAACATTATCCAATATCCACAATTTATGATTACCGCCATTATTTTGCTAACCAACTCGGATAGATTTGAAGCTGCAAAGGTCTTACGCAAACAACACAATTCACCTAAAATGCATCCCAAAGCCCAGATATCGCTTTTGTGATCATATTCCTTGCCTTCACACTAAAAAAAGAAGAAGAAGAAGAACAAAGCTTAAATTATTCGATTAATAACATGAATGAAACATTTCAATTGGTTTTCACCATTTCTGGACTAAAGTAGTAAGGCGTGCCTAAAACGGTTTGGGCATGAATTTTGGTTGTCATGATTTTCGAAATACCAAAATCACCGATTTTGACTATACCGCGGGAATTAAGAAAAACATTTGCCGTCTTCAAATCCCTGAAAATAAATTCATGTCAAATTTTGAAATCTGCCAACTTGGACGTAGTGTGTATTCCTCTAACCTATGTAGTATGTTTTCATCATGCATATAATTAATTGCGCTCGAAATTTGTTCGAAAACCGCTATAATGTAGCGTTCGGGGAAGTAATCGGGAATTTTACGAGCTGCTAAACCCTGAGCCAACGTCCCACCGTCAGCATATTCCATTTCGATCAGTAAAGTGTTATCTTTTACGAAACTTCCAAAATAGCTAAAGAGAGCACACAAACAAAAAACAAAAAAAAAAAAAAGAAGCGGTTGTAAGAACCTCTCTGTTAGCCGCCTTATAATGCCTTATAATATTTACCTTATAATATTTGGATGATGTAATTTCGAAAATACTTCGACTTCATTCATGGCCAAATCTTGCTCGGCCTCACTCAAGTTATTCAGGTTAATCTGCTTAAATACTACATGACGTTGATCGGTTTTACATTTGTAAAGCACGGCAATGCCAAATGAACCCTGCCCGACTATTTTGATTTTGTCATAATCACTCAACTCAGCTCCAACTGCATTCGAAGACTCGCCATAATCCTGCGAATTAATTGTATCCTCACTAATTGCTATATCTTCATTCATCAACTCCAAGGTCGATTTTTCTATTTGCGTTAAGTTCGCCGATTGATTATATATTGAAAATATTGTCGATTTACTGAAACCGTTAAAAGTTGCGCGTCTCTTCTCCTTCACTGATAAAACTATGGAGGATGCATCATTACTGGATGTGGATGAATCAGAAATACGGCCATTAAATATAGATAGCGTTGAGGCTTTTGCCTTAAGTTTTTTCATCTCCTTTCTTAAGAATTAATAATATAACTCAAGTGGTAGTGGTAGTGAGACTAATAACTAAAATCTACCCTTGACTAAAGTTGCAATTATCTAAAAAACATTTTGTTGTGGTCACTTGTAGCTCCAATCGTTACCGTGGCAATGAAGCAACTGGTTTTTTTTTATAAGTGTGTCTTAAGTTTTCTGTGAATATAAATAGATTGAAAAGTTTCTTGACCCTTTTATAGTTGAATCATTTCATCAAGTTTCTTGAACTTTGTTTCAATTGCCTACACTGAGAGAAATATGTTTCGAAAATCAAATATTCCTGTTTCAACATTTGCTTTACAAGATTCATTTCATTGGAATGCTTTTACAAGAGTTTTCGTTTAAATAATTTAAACTTTTATCGAAAGCAAACTTTTACACCTACACATATTATACCCATCATCGAGAGATGGAGGGTGTATTCGTTTTGTCAAAACGTTTGCAACGCCCAGAAGCAAGCTCCACAAACACCATAAAGTGTGTACGTTTTCGATCGGTCCGTCTGTCCGGTTGCCCGTCTGTATAATGTCTGTTGTTGTAAACATCCTCGCAGCTGCAAAAATTAATCTATCGGCCACAAATTTGGCAGAAACATTGCAAGTTCTTGCACACAAGTTGGTATTGAATATGGGCCAAATCGCCCAAAAGGCACGCCTACATTACCATGTAAATTGAGAACTCTGTTTCTTTAAAGGTATGCAAAATTGATAGTTCACCCTTTACTGACACAAGAGCAAATAAATCTACAAAAATTTGCACCTGTACAAAAATTGAGTAAAGTCATCACTTATGCAATAATATAGCGTATCAAAAGCAAACAGACTTCAAAAACCCCGCAAAGTATAAAAACTCTAATCCAGTTTCAAAACATGCTCGTCGGTTCGTCCGTCCGTCTGTCCAACTATGTAGTATCTGTGGTAAACATTCTCCTGTTCCCAAAAAGGAGGTTATCGCCTAAAGAATTGCAAAAGATTTTGAAAATGGCCCAAACAGGTCAAAGAACCCGCGCACAACATGTATGCAAGAAAAACTTAGAATCCTTTTGCTTTCTACGTCTTTCACTCGTTGCTCATAGACTGCAATAGGTACACGATATAAATTTCGACAAATATTCCTACAAAACCAGAAAGAATCAGCCACGTTCATCCAATGTTATAGAGTATGCACCTATACATATACATATTTCACTTTTTTGCAACGATGATGGGTGTAAATATCGTCGCAATCACCAATTTTCTTACTTGTTAAGATTAATTGTGTTTCTGAGCGTCATTTATATTTTTGGATCAAAAATCGTAAATTATTGTTTCTTCGCCCTATGCAACGGCTATATTTAATTTGACTGGATTAAATTTTATTTATTAAAGTAAAGTAGAATGTGTTTTGTGACAATGCCGTTAAAGAAATTTCAAATACAAAAAAAAAAAAAAAAAACAAATTGTTAACATTATTCGTCTATATTATTGGTTTGGTTTTATTTGTTTCGCAGCCGTCGGATGAATACAAAATATGCCTCTACCATGGAAAATATTCCCCGACCTGGAAACTATTTCATACATGTTTATGTAAGAGAAGAAATTTTCTGATTTGATTGTGTTGTTGCGATGATTGCACTGAGCCAATTAAACATGTACCACCATTCATGTTGGTCTTTTTAATGTCAGCACCATGTTCAACTAGAAATTTAACTATAAAAATGATCTAATTTAAGAGGAAGCAGAGCCGTTTTAATGTTAATCTAACTTAGCCATTGCAATGTGGGTCATAGAACAAGCGCTTCGTACAGGCGTTGAACTATTTCCTTTTTAAATATAAACGCATGTATATAGACAAACATGCCGTTCCCGTTCTGCTCGAAGGCCTTTCGAGATTGCAGAATTTTCTGCACACTTTTTACATTCTTCAATAAGATCATAGCTGAGTTTTGTAATTTTTTGATATATCCTTGGGATTACAATGGACATCCAATTACCATTGAGCTCACTAACCGCTTGTTCATTTTTGGTAACTATTGACTCATTGACACATTGATGATGACTTGATTAAGTTGTAAATATTTTGGCACAAATGAATTTATTTTTTTATACAAATACCGATAACTGGATTATTGGCTTTTGCTTAAGCCAAGAATTTCATTAAAATAGTAATGAAAAGGAAGTTATTATCAAGCTTGTTGTCGTTTGATGATCTTTGCAAAGAGGACGGACAGAAGCACAAACTCCGTGATTCAGTTTTCAACAAACTGATCAATTATTATTATTTTCTTTTTATTAATTACTTTAATAGTTGGAAATTTTAATGAGAATTGAGATCTTTTACATATTTTGGATTCCTTGTAATATATTTAAAAAATAATATTTAAACTACATTTCTCGTTGGGCTTAATCTTGCTAATAAAATAGAATTGCTTTTAATTTAAACTTAACGTAAATATGATGATGATTAAATTAAATTAAATTAATTCAATAAAATAATTTTATCATTATATAAAAAATAGCATGGCCATGTGTAACACGATTTTTTCCGCGAATTTATTATTATTTTTACAATTTTGAAAAGGTTTGCTTAAATGGAAGTGTCCCTTAAAACGCGCATATTAGGTATTATTAGGTTTAGCTTAATTCAAGATTTGGATCAATAATTACATAGTTATATATATATATATATATATATATATATTGTTATTTTCTCATTTAATTATATAAATGTTTGTTAAAGCGGTGCTGTGCAAAAGATCTGATCTGATCGTCAGGTTATAAAAAACCAAAAACTAGATGCTTTATAATTCTAATTCATGTAAAATGCTTAAAATCTATGTCTTTTATTATTACGTAAATATTATATAATTGCATTTAATAATTAACACAAGTTTTTGAATTTTCGATTCCAAATAATAGTAAATAAAAAAGAAATAAAAAAAAATTGGATTTTTTTTTTTTTTTTATATACTTTCTGAAAACGCTGTTATCCGTATATAACTTAAAATTCCTTTAGTTTTCTTTCTTTTTGTTAAGATTTTCGCTAAAATATATTTGTTATATATATATATATATATATACTCTTTAAATTAATTAATATTTCCTTTTTCCTTGTCGGGTAAAATTTTGCTAACATAATTATGGACAAATATTGAATTTTATTGTTGCATTTGCAGGGTTTGAAAATTCATTTCAAATTTTATATTCACTTTTAGGTTTCTTTTATTTATATAGATATTAAGTTTGTGAATTGATGTGTATCTGTTCTGCGTGGAGGTGTACTACTTGGTACGGATGGTAGATTTAACAAGCACAACGATTAGCGTCCGACAAACCAGCCAGACTAAATGTTCCTAAACCATTTGAGCCCGGTGATTTTTTATCATGCGGTTTGTCATCGTTATCGAAATTTTCACCCTGAAAAATTTTTCAAGATTTGTAAATAGCATAAAGTTTTAATTCAATATTCAATTTATGATTTAAAATGTACCCGACGTTCTCTTTGTTCGCGGATTTTACGAGCCAAAGTTAGAAAAGCATCTTCTATGTTAATATTATTTTTGCAAGAGACCTCAAAGAATGGCATTTCGAAATTTTCCGCAATCTTAATAAAAAGAGTTTAAAGTTTTCACCATAATGTTATCCGCATTTAACCGTCCATACCTTTTCTCCTCTTTCTTTATCTACCATTCGTTGTGTAGCCGAGCATTCACATTTATTACCCGCCAACACTTTGACCACATCGGGTGAAGCATTCTCTTGTATATTTCTGAGCCAATATGACAGATTATTGTAACTTTCCAAATTGGTTACATCATACATCAGCAGTATCCCCATAGCTCCACGATAATAAGCGGTGGTTAAAGTACGAAAACGCTCTTGTCCAGCTGTATCCCAGATTTGTAATTTTATCGGGACGCCATCCAAATTTATAAGCTTTTGCTTGAAATCGATACCTATGGGAAGAAGAACGACAATAAATGCATTCTCTTCTTAAAAGTACCATAAGCGATTGTTAATATTTAATGAAAACCATTCTTGTGGAAATACTAATGCTTGCATGTAAATTATGGAGAGTGTATATGTGTGGTTGAGTCGTTACAGACACTATGCAGATAGTTAGTATGTCATGTTTCGCTAAGTGTGTAAGATAAACATAAATCCAGGTCATCCATCTGTTACCTGGATTCTTCTACAAATTTCTTTCAAATACAATGCAAAAATTTAATTAAACGTAAAGTAAATTTACTTACCAATTGTGGAAATGTATGTATCGTAATATTTTTCATCGCAATATCTATGAACGATGCAAGTTTTGCCAACATTTGAGTCCCCCAATACCAGCACTTTATAGGTAGTGACAAAGTCTAAAGCCATGAGATTTATTTGATATTCTTATCACTGTAAAGTCTGATAGATAGATATATTCCAGAGTCCCTTTCGATTTAAGGAAAGTTATTGGAATTTAATAATCTTTACTTATCAATACGCCGCCTTATTGTTACTGTTCTATTTACTTAAGCTTTCTCCCTAAGAATTTATAAACAGTTAGTTTTAATTTAAAAAAATAATTAACGTATTAAGAATTTTTGTTTTTTTTTTTTCTTCAGTTCTTTGAATGTTTGTGAGAAGTATGATTCAACTTTGATTTTAATTTGTCTTCATTTCTTTATGTTGTGTTTTTGGTTGAAAAATCAATATCCTCTTTATTTGGCACATCTCTGTCAAATTCTGCAAACCATTAAACAAAATAACAGCTCTCGCGCCAATCACAATAACAGCTGATTAGAACTCAATGTTCAATTTGCGGTCGGACGATCACTTTATTAAAGAATTCGTGTGTAAAGAGGAGATTTTGAATTGGGAAAATTCTTTTCCTAAGCAAACCATTAAAAACAAGCAGAAGGACAGACATTCATAAGCCGATTACGATCACTTACAGCGTACAGCTTTGCGCAACAAGCATTGGACCAGCCTGTTATGTGAAGAATCCAAAATTGAAACTCAAGAAAGGCAAAAAACTTCCTTACAATTAATTATATTTAATATCAATATCTTTAACAAGTTATTTGGATTTTGGCGCTTAACCCAAGCTACCACGTATTCTGTGGAAAATTTGTATACACAAATATAAAACTTGGAAAAGATAATAATGCATTAATTACACCAAATTTGTGACGCCAGCTATTAGTTGACTTGAAAGTTTCTATGCGCGCGCCCTTGGAAGGGCTAAAGGGCTTTCAACTTGTTAATAAAGGCGGAAAAGGAAATTAACCTTAATAACGTAATCTGAAAAACACTTAACTGTTAATTTAATGTGTTAAATTAAACGAAAAAATAAATATATGCTAAGAAAGCAACTAATTTATAGATCGGAAGGATGCTTTCGGCACGCCATTGTCTGCGAGTCATTTTCTTCTCAATCAAAACAAAACTTTGCAAAAATGTAATCGAAGTAAAATACTATCCGCAGGAAAAACAAATTTGTTCTACTGTCCTACTGTTAATTTTCAAACGTACTGTGCACTGTGCACTGTAACGATAGATTGGCATCACTTTGTTTTAAAAACAGGTGTTAGTACAAATTCTCTGTAGTTTACACAACAAAATTTTTTCGACTGCAGTTTTGCAGGCAGGGTATATTTTTGCATTATTTTCACTTTGTTCTTCATTCTTTTCTTCATAAGTTTTTAAAATGATTAAAATTGTGCAATTTTTTTTTAACGAATTACATGCTGCTTTGGATTAAAAAATAATGATGTGACTGTTAATATTATTTGGATATTGGATTGGTGCAAATGACGATAACAACAACTTCTACAACAACAATTGAAATAATACCACAACCGGTCAATTCCGGCTTAAATGGATTTCTTTATATAGGCCCAGCAAAGCGACGAAGACGAACTTGAACCATCGACCCGGACAAATCCTTGTTGCTGTGAACACTTGGGCCAAGGCCGGGTTCGTGAACGTCTTCATATTTTGGGTTGCTGCTGCAATTGTTGCCATTTGGGTTTGGCATTTATTCATTTACTCACCTGCAAGTTACCTTACTTTCGAAACATAAACAATATGTTGCTTACTTTCCAGGATAGGTTGCGTATTCCATGGCGTGGTGGTGCCAAACAAGTAGCGTTAGATGTGTGGTTTTCAGCATTAATGGTTGCGTTAGTTTTAGGCATCGCCGCTATCAACGTCTACACAGCTGTCATAATGTTTTTAGCCAGTTTAATATTTATTGGCTACGGTTACTACTACGTTAGGCGATCCTTAATACGTACTCGTATTTTTGCATTTTGGTTAGTCTGGTCCGTGGCTTACATGAGTGTGCTGATGGAATTTGCTGTACCGTTGTTAGAGTTTTTACCCGAAGAGCATTTGATCTTAGTTATATTGTCTTGTATCTCAGCTTATTGTTTCTGGACGACTTACCGTCGATCGCAGTTAAATTTTGTTATGCAAAGTTCGGTGACAGAAGACGAATTACCCGATATTACTGAGGTTACCGCCGCTGAAGAGGAGGAGGCGGAAGCTGCCGCCGCTCATACCGCTCTCCTAATGGAAAGCATAGATTCATCTACAGCGGTTGATTCAAGTATGTGCAATACATGTCATAAATATGTCCCAGCTCGCACCGTCCATTGTCAAGTATGCGGCGCCTGTATTTTACGGCGTGATCACCACAGTTATTGGTTAAATTGCTGCATTGGGCAATGGAATCATATGTACTATTTATTGGGTCTAATTTTCGGAATTTTAGCATTACTATTATGCGCCAATCTAACTTTGACGGCCGTTTGCCATCCGTTTTTGGTTGTAAGACTGTTCGGCGTAGCTGTAATGCTTCCCGACGATTGTACCGAAGTCTTTGACGAATACACTTTGAGTCTGTCATTTATCGTTGCTTTATACGCTTTGCTAATGACCTGTTATATGTTGGTGGCTTTAGTCAAACAGATTTGCAAAATATCACGCAACTCGAATACTGCATCTGGTAGGCGTAATCATGCCAACGGCACTTTAACAAAATGGTTAAGCAATTGGAAAGCATTTCTCTTTTAGATGAGGAAAGCGCACAATTAATTGAAACCGACTTACATAAGTAAACGCAGGTACTATTCTAAGCTGCTGCACAATTGCAATACAACAAAAAAATATTAAAAATTAGCTTAGTAACAAAATGGGTCAGCAAATAAATTGCGTCGAATTTTTAGTAACTGTCTAGAGCGTATGATAATAAGTTTTCTGAAGTGTTTAAAATAACGGGGATTTATCCACAATTGTATTCTAATCATTAAGCAATCTATCCAAAGTCAATATTATAGTAAGTAAGTGAAATATTAATGTTAAGTAAAAAATAAGTTTAAAGCAAAATAATAATTGCTGACAGTAAATTTGAGAAGAAGAAGAAACAATAAAGTCTTAATTGTTAAGGAACAAAATTATGGGTGCACTCTCATCAAACTTGCTTGCTATTCGCTTAATTTCGAACGGTTGAGAAATCAAATCATATGTTTTCATGCACACATACCTACACTGATTGATTTTTTTTTTTTTTTGTTTTCTAATTTTCTTTTTATATGCAACAAACATTCTAACAAAAAAATGTCAAAAATTCGCCGTGAGGTAAAGTCGACTGCGATTTATTATCAGCGGACCGTAAATGAAAATTCTTTTCAATAAACAAGGTTTTGCAGGCTTTTAAAAAATTGCATCGCACTAGACAAAATGTATTTGCCGGAGATGATCGGGCTTTGGCGGCGGGGCGTAAAGAAATAAATGATAGATTTAAAGCGAATATGAAAGAAACTGATGAAGATGCCATGAAGAAGGTAAAGGTGTGCTTTCTAGAAATAGAAGGAATTAACTTAAATGTTGTTAATCGCATTAGATGCTGAAATTGGCGGTAGATGCGAACAGAGAGTTGCGCACCTCCGTTATACAAGCTCATGAAAAGGCAAGTGGTATTTACGGTAAGTATTCTTTTTCAAAAGATGGCAGAGGGGCGATTTTATATAAACCGTTATAGAACTGCGCATACGAGATGAAACCACTCGTTTAGATAATGTGCTCTTCAACCCAGATGCTGTTATAGAGCCCCCACGACGACGTGGAAAACGAGCTGATGCGGGGGAAGACTGCCTCGCTGCCGCTAGCTCCAAAAAGCAAAAATAGTCTCAGTTACAGATTCCTTTTGGAAACTTCTATTTATTTTAATAAAAGACAAATTAGTTCGTTTAGGAAATTTTATTTCCGATGTTTTTCGATTTCGTGTTTTTTGTTTTGGGCCTTCATGCGTATCACCTTCTTTTTTTTGTGTTCCTCTGCCGAACTGCTTGTAACAGATGAAGAAGTAGATGAAGTATCATCGCTCGAACTGGAGGAATCGCTCTCACTGCTAGTCTCAGTTTCTGAAGAACTTTCACTGCTACTACTACTGCTGCTACTAGGAGAGGATTTTTTCTTATATTTTCTACTTTTCTTTTCCTTGCTTTCCTTTGAATGTACGCCACGTTGGTGTCTTTCCAGATTTCTCTGACCTGCTTTGCGAGATAGACGTTTTTCGTAAGTCCTACGTGCATGAGTATTTTTATCTCGTTTGTGTAAAGCTTGCTTTCCATTTCCTTCTTTTGAAGTGTGATATTTGCCGCTATACCCGGCTTGTCTTTCGCGACTATATTCTCCGTAAGATGATCCTTTGCAGTCGTTTGACCTTGAAAGAGGTCTTGAGAAACGCTTACGATTTTCATGTTTATGATGGTATTCTTCTCCAGCTTTCATTCTTTCTACCGAAGAAATTTCGCGACGCTTGCGGGATCTCGAACGAGTCCTTCTTCTGTCTCGACTGTATTCTACTCTCCTCCTTCTTCCTGATGTTTGGTTTCTTGTATCCTGATTTTCGCGTTTGCTGCTTCGTAAGTTGTTGAAATCTAAGCTTCTGCTATCGCCTTCTACACCCCGGCCCTTACCACGCCATTTAATTTTAGCTACGGACTGTGAAAAGTCTACGTGAATTCTGCGATCATCAATAAGCACATTGTCCATTTTGAAGAAAGCCGCTTCGCACGCCTTTTTCTCGTCGAACTCTACAAAAGCATATTGCAGGGAGTCTCCCGACTTACGATCTCGTATCACTTCGCAAGTTTTAACTTTGCCAAAGCGACTAAATATAATTTCCAAGTCGTCATCGGTTGTTACGGGATTCAATTTGCAAACAAATAAGACATTTTCTGGGGGAGCCATTTCTGCATCTGGCAAATCACCAACTATTTCCAAAATAGTAGCTCTTGCTTTAGCTTCACGTTCTGCTAGCATTTCTTGAATTTCTTCCATGGTCTTGCCGTCTGTATCATCGATATCTTCATCTGCTGCGATGCGACCGTTTTTTAGCCTTTCCGGTGTAGGAGAAGGTGAACGGCTGGGCTCACGAAAACTTCTGGGGTCCGCGTATGGATCATCTAATATCACGGTATGAGTAATACGGATATCTTGATAAGGTCTGAATTTGTCGTCAACAATTGCTTCGTTAAGCTTACGTAAAATCTCACTGCCTTCTACCACTTCTCCAATTACACAATGTTGGCCGTCTAAAGATTCAAGATCTTCGCCTAAAGTGAAGAAAAATTGGCTCCCCACTAAATGCTTTCCTGCGCCCACCAAAGATATAAGACCAGCATTCTTGTGATATATTTTAGGAAGATTTTCCGCTTGAAAAAACCGCTTCTGCGGTCCCTGTAGCACGCCAAAAATCGAATCGCCCCCATCACCAGATCCTGTAGGATCACCTGTTTGTGCTATGAATCCTTGTTCGATCGTGTGAAACAAATTATAATTATAGTATTTCAATTTGCAGAGTTTAAGGAAATTCAGGCAAGCCAAGGGCCTTTCTTCAGTGAATAGATCGACCGTCATATCACCGATCGTAGTTTCAATAACTACCGACATTATTTCTTAATTGGTAAAATTCGAATTGAAAGAAAAGTTTACAGGCAAAGCGCACAAAAAATAAGTAACCCTTGAAGTAAAAGAAAAACTGCTGATGTGAGGAGACTTGCCAGAAGAGCTTCACGCAAAGCAGGTTTGAATAGCGCTACACAAAACGACGTAATGTTTTTGGGATTTATATACAAAAGGAATTTTACTTGTTTTAGATAAAAAAATCATTACTTTTATGATTGTTTTGTTTCTGTAAAAATAGTGTAGTGTGTACCTTGTTCTTGCATATTGAACAATTAGTAGTTATTATTATTCGATTGGGGACTCATCATCAAGGTTGACAGATAAACTGATAACCTTGAGTGTAAAAACTTCCAATGTGGCCAGGAGACTGTCTTTCGTTTAAGTCCATTCTGAATTTTTTTCTATTCGTCTGCCAGTTTGTCTGTCTGATGGATCTTATATTTCATTCACAAATCGCAATTTTCGAGATATTTTGAAATTTGGACTTTGATTGAAGAACGAACGCTAGTAAGAATAATGCGGATTGGACCACCTTTTGCACTCCTTCGTATATAACGGCTTATTTTGATAAGAATTTATATTATAGAATATCGGCATACTCAATTCATGTGAAAACCCTGAATCGAATAGGACAATTTTTGAAATCCCTTTCCATATTAATTTTTGCACCGCGCAAGTCTTTGCATCCTAACTCATATAAGCATCCGAATAAAGAATAAGCCGTTACATATCAAAATGGTATAATTTCTTTAAGAATTCTATTTTTTGTCTACATTTGCCCTGCACGTACTACTGCTTACTTTTCAAACTTGGTAACATTTGATGTACGTGTCTACTCTGTAAAAAAGACTTGACAACTCTACACCAGTGTATTTGATTTATATTCAATTTAGATGTAAAAATTTAGAAAAGGGGATCGGAAAGTCACTATCGGAATTAAACCAAGTTTTCTAGTTTATTCCGCAAAACGAATTCAAACATTTTTCTAAAAAAATCCTGTAAAAATTAATAGAAAAAAATTGTAAAAAATTATATAGGGTGAAAAATTAAAAACCAAAACAAAAATATAAGTTTTACTGCAAGGGAAAAAATTGTTTATCAGCGCATTAACAAGGCACACAATCAATACGCACAAGAAAGCCTATAAGACGCGATAATATATGAAAACAAAAAAAAAAGGAAAACGGGAAACGGATGAGAAAATAAAAACTAAATGCAATCCAAAAAAATTTAAAAAGAGTAGAAATATTAAGTGTATGAATGCTTTTCCAAAGTCTTAGGAATAACTAAATTCCAAGCTGTACGAATTAATTGGCTGGCGAAGAGGAAATAACAGCAAAGCTGGCTATAGCAAATTTTTTGAGCAGCATGTCGGATGATGAAGAGGATGAAGTTACCGATTTGAAGTTGCAAATCTTCCACAACACTGTACGAGAGCACATAGTAAGTAAAGAAAATTGTAAAAAACAATTGGGCTATACTTATGTCCCCCGATCTTACTTAAAGTAATGATATCCTTTATAGATTTCACTCTTAAGGGTTTTAATGAGTCTTGTTAAAATAGCTATGATTTGCGTATTGTGTGAGGATGCGTTTGGAGTTTTTTTCTTTCATTTTTAAAATTGAAGAAAGCCTTAAAACTGAACAAAAGCAAAATTAAAATAATATTGTATAATAATACACTAACCACAATGATAAAAACCAGGAGGTAAAAACATTGCGGGAGGATAAATTAAAAAAAAATAAAATGAAGTAACCCGCAACAGGCAAATAAAACGCCTGGGATACGAAAACTTCTTATCAGTAATTTGCCAAAAAACTTTTGTGGGGCCAGCTTAGACTGCTTTAAGTTTGTATTTTTCTTTCGAAATTTGAAGGGCATATCCAGGTGCAAGGTCAAGACTAGTTATTTATTTGCAAGAGTAAATTAGGTTAGTCGTTTACATTTGAGTTGTTCTTGAAATCGTCCATGTTGGAGGCATCATTACTTACGTATAAAGATTTATACAGACTATGATCGTAGCAGCTACTGTCTTAATGACACCCAAACTTGTGCCGAACGATAAGGGTAACGGTTTTTTGCCGTTTCTTCAGACGTTTCCGATTACTATTAAGTGTAGGACCTAGTCCTCCAAAACATAAGTTTCGTTGGAATCTGAAAATAATAAATTAATTTTATTCTAAATATGGTTTGGCTAACCTTTAATTCGGAGCTTATGTCGGTGAAGCATCTTCTTGACCCACCCCAACGTATTTGTCGATAGGGGATATACATACATACATATATTATTATATGTGCACAAATTTTGAATGTTTTTATAGCTGTTTTTGTTTTGTTTACTTTTTCGTGGCATTTAATGTATGGGACGCATATACATGTTTGTTGTTGTTCTTTCTTTTTGCTTACAACTTTAATAGTTTAAAAAAAAGAAAAAAATTATTTTCATTTAGAAAACATTGCTTTCCATGAAATTTGTGCAATCGCAAGGTCTTCTTTATTTAGTTAATCGTCTTTTTTTTCTCTTATATTTGTTATTCTGTTGTATATCAATAATTAGATTAGAATTAAAGTTGGATTTTTATAAGTTTTCCATGTAAATATTTTTTTTGTAAATAATTGAAGCGTGAACACTATCATTCTCTTTACTCTTAAAATGGATTACCGCGACTTTTCATTTTTTAACCATACTGCCCGTCGGAACAAATTACGAGCAGTGATCTTCCCCACCTTAGCTGATGTCTCCATTTTCAAGTCGAACTTTTGCAAACACTGGTCTTCCTATAACCCTTCCTAACTACCAAGATATCCGCGTCCTCCGAGTGACTTGGTCATAAAAGAAAAAAAACGTTCAAAAATTCGAGCCAAAGCAGTTGAGCTGAGCGAAGCTTTTCCTACGTTGCCACAAAAGGATGAAGTTAAACATAAAGGTCGAAATCACCTGTTTAACGTTTCTCGAGCCATCTTCTGCATGTTCTGTCAGAAACTGTGCCGTCGCGAAGCACTTTTAATAAATTTCTGCTTGGTAGTCTAGCATTTTTTTCTGAACAAGTTTTACTAGCAGCCATGGGGCTATGATCGCAACTTACTTGATATTAGAATGACTCATTTTCGCTTTACTTCATTTGCTGGGTCAGCGCGTATATGCATTCAGTGATAAAAAGGCAGAGCCAAATATGCATTTAATTAATACTTGACGCATACTTCTTGAAAAATTTTCGCTTTTCCCTTATTGCCATAAAAATTGACAATCAATTGGACCGTCTTTTTCGATCTGGATATTTGCCCATACATAAGATAAAGGATGGAAATTAAGATACACCTCATAACTGAAATTTTTTCTTGAAAGCAACCTAAGCTTAAATCCTATACATAATGCCGTGGGTAGAAAAGCGTTGATTGATTGTTTCTGTTCAGCGTATTCCGTCGAAGAAAAGTAATATTTAAGTAAGTGAGTTACAGCAACAAGCAATAGCTATTTCTAGACAATCAGTCGAATGAATGCATGTTGTTGTAAATAGTTTGGTAAGTAAAAGATATATTTTGTAATTTATTAGAAAAATAATTAAATGCCGCTTTTATTTAATTTTGTACTTACTTTCTTGCAATTCGCTTTCTTCGGCATTGAATAGGTGTTGCTTGCTATTAGTGCAAGAGATGAAAAACTTTCACTGCCAGAGCAAAAATTTCCACAAATTTTTTTTTTTTTTTTTTTTGAAACACTTGCTTATATTTGCCATCTGTTTTACAATAAAAACAACTAAAAGCATTGTTAATGGGAGCACGGCCCGCCATCAAATACCCTACACAACCCTTCAGTTGCCTATATATCGACCATGTGTATCGACTTTCATCAAAATATCTCAAGTTTGCTGTTTGCAGGTTGAACAAAGGAAAGCAAGGCAGACGGACAAATAAGCTTAGATTGATTCAGAAAATGATTCTTAATCCATAAGGTGTAGGGTATAAAACTATCGCGATGAGAATTTCAAAATTTTACAAAAATAAAAAGAAAAGTGAGTGACATGATCTTGAAGGTTTCCTTCATACGTTTACCTCAATAGCTCACGTGTAGATACGTGTCGCGCATCGTCTCGCAGCACCAATTGAATTTAGTTGATCGAAAATGAGTTTATTGAATAATTAACTTCTTTTAAATTTAATTAATTTCATTAATTTAATTCATTTCTTGCAATCGGCTGCAAATTTACAAACTTGAGGGGAACGCTTAACATTGTTTAACATTTGCATAAGTTTGCGACCTTTTTCCATCCGTTTTTTAAATTATGGCTTGCAAACAGAAAACCTGTTAACAAAATTTATGTTAAGATTTGTAAAGTGGTTTGTAAATGATAAATAACGGTAAATATCGAATAATGGCAGACATTAGGCAGTTATGGCAAACGAAGCATGATGCACTCGCTCACTTATGGTTACACGTTGCGAGTGAAAATTTATTTTTAAAAACATATGTGTGCTCGCTTATGCAAGAAAACATTAATTGGAATCTTAAAAATATCAAAGACATGACAAAGGAGAAATATATTTAAAAATAGTCGCGCTTTTATGTTTCGCTTGAAAAGCACGGCCAACTATATGAAGTCACTGACTTCTCATGAACTTTTCATCAGTTCTTACGCTTATAAGTTGCTTTTTTTTTTTGCGAATTCTCCTCTTTTTGAATTCTCATATTAAGAAGAAATTGCTTTGATTTTCATATCAATTTTGTAGTATATATTCGCAAAAGTGTAAAGGAAGTAATGAATAATGTTTGAGAGTTTGTTTGTAGTTTCGGAATGTAAAAGTTGCTGCAAATTATTTTCACTGGATCGAACTGACATGTTGCACACTGCCTACGTAGCACGTACAGTTTAGGGTAAAACATAAGCGTCTCTGAGCTGCTGGCATATTCGCATAAGGAGTGGAAACGATAGCGCCCCAAACATGTACGTATGTTATTCATCCATCGGTTACGCAAAGCAAAAAAAGCACAAATTTGTTGCCTTAAATGTTTATGAAGACGAAATGAATAAAAGCACAACAACTGTGCGTATGTGTGTCTCGTTATCTTTGAAAAAAAACCTACACAGATATCGCATATGGGCGTAGCCAACATAATTGCAATAATAAACTCCAAAAAGCATTTGTAGATATATATGTTGTCGCTTAAACCTTTCTCAGAAAAACAATCTAAAAAAAAACTTAATTAAATAAAAATTGTCAGCATGTTTTCAGGTTGTGGCATTTAAATATCATTGCTCCTAAAGGCTTTGCTTGCTTCTCTTTCATGCGAAACGTATACAGAGAGAGGGGTTTCAGCCAAAACAAAAACAACGGTACAAAATATCTTCGCGCAAACTACAATAGGAATGGATTTGATATTCAATATTATCACTTACCCGCTGTAAATGTTCATATACCGGTGCGTCTTCAGCACGCACGCGTTCATCGAAGGATGAACGTATGTTAATTTTGTCGAAAATTTGGCGACATAGGATATATATTCCCAGTGAGCCTCAAATTTGAATTGGTTTCAGCATGTCCGTCCGTCCGCTGTACGCAAAATTTCTGCTGTAAACATTCTTCGGGCCGCACACAAATCAAGCTATCCGCTCCACCCCATAGGCTATATTTTAATGCCATCGACGCACAATGCTGCCTTTCACGCGCAAAGGAAGTGATGTACAGCTCTTCCCCTTTGGTGGCGTCAACGTAGAATATTGACAATCCCTGACGTTCTGGGAGAGAGATCACGAAATTAGGATCGCTGAACAGAACATATATTGAAAGTGGAGGACGATGAAATCCAAAGTTTCAGGTTTTTTGAAGCGGTGTAAGAAATTCCTATACAATCCGTTACCTTATATACGGCCAAAATTAGAACATAACTTGCATGTTTGGGTGGGAGAAAGATGGTTTGGAGGCCTACAGCGGAAGCCTTATGTGCTCGTGGGCGAGGAAAGTGTTTCCAAAACCCTTGATACCTTCAAACATTAGCAAACGTTGTGCTAAGTGTTCTGCAGAGATAAAAGAGATGTGTCCACCAATTAAGTTGTCGACCAGGACCAAAGGGCTTTCTCAGCGTTGCCAATCACTCGTTCTGGAATCGCCTAAATAGCAGGTGGCACACTACCACGACTCATCACACTGCACGACTGTGGAACAATCTGTCGGCACAGCAGTCTTTCCCCTCGTACCTTATGATTGCATTTTTTAGTTAAAAGTACACAAGCACTGCTCCCTCTTTACATAAAAAATTTTTTTCACTCTTAAACATTACTCTTAAACTGCAGTATATGAAATCATAAAAATTACAACGTATCCTGTATGGACAATGCTTTAGTTACAAATCGGCCACGACTACCCGACGTTAGCAGTGCATCGATATTTAATCTTTTCGCAATATCTTCGCGGCGCCCAGAAGCGAGCTTCAAAACCCACGTAAATCCACCTAAGATACCCTATTTTATATGCACATGTTTCCGATAAGCTTTGCTATAATAAGATTATATTTATTTCTATCGGAACGAGAAAATGTAAAACGAGATTATTTTGGAAATTCAAAAAATTGCTTATGTAGCTCTCAGCTGCGGCGTTTGTGTGTATGTTTATATTAAACAAAAATAATTAATCAACGCCTCTACTAGGACACACGCAAATATAAATCAATATATTGTTTATTCACGATTATATTTAAGTGTAAACAAAAGTGATATGAAATTTCAACCGTTTCGTAGACAATAAAGCTTAATCTGAAACTTGATCGTGGCGAAGATAAGATATGTTTATGTAAATATTTGGAAACTGATAGTTTGGAAAGGTACGAAAGAGAAATGAACAGCAGGTTGCTTAAAAAATGAAAATGAAAATGAAAGGAGGAAGATTACGTTACCCAATCATTTTGAGTATTGAGCGAATGCTTTCTTCTAAAAGGATTAATATATGGTAATATGTACAATGGATGTACAAATAAATTCTGAAATCTTTTATAACAAGCATTATCACTCTCCTCGGCTTTCCTCACCTTATCGAGTAACTTGAACATGCCCTAACGGTATAAACTTCGTCTTCCACTAATCTTCAATTTTACAGGAGCGCATATGCGTCAAATATGACTGTCGCGATTCGGACTAGTGGTATTCAGAAAGAGAAAGGTCTGGAGAATAGAGAGGCAAGTTCACAGCGCAATTTGAAAATTACTTTTTGGATTGGTTTCGCGAACGTATGGGAAACGTCATTGTTCTTAAGATGAAAATTCTTTGCACGAAATCTTGTAAACAACATTCTGGTTGTTTCACAGCTTATCACATCACTTCCTTAGCTTCGGCTACTTTCGTTTTCCATTTGTTTATTCTAGCTTTAGATCCATTTTAATTATAGCTTTTGTTGACACTTTCTGAATCGATCCAAAGTTGCCTGTCTATCTCTCTGTCCTGTTTCTTTTTCTTCGACCTACAGGCAGCAACTCTTGAGATATGTTGGCTTTATTTAAAAAAAAAAATGTAAGAGGAAGAAAACGCATTCCGCACTGATTTTGGTTTACTTAGGTAAATGAATGAATTCTCTAATTAGCATATATTCAAAGTCCATATCCATGTTGTTATATTGTTCCTATTACGGGACAATAATCCCCTGATATGTACTACACCTTGCTGTACTTTTTTACTTATCGATTTTTAACGCAACACAATATATGTATGTATGTATAATCGAGTAAAATTATTCTCATTTTTCGAGTTGAGCGTGCGCTGTGGCAACGTAACAGCTTTTCCAGTTCTCTGTCTGTTCTCTGTTCAACGGTGGGCACATGCAAAAGATTAAATTGGATTCGAACTCGTTATTGGCCCCAACACTAAAAGACAAAATTTGTATGCCCTTATTGTCTGTCGGTCGTCGCTCTTCGTTCGTTTGATGATGCTTAGGGCGCAGACGGAAATATTTCTTTCCAAGTACACTAAGACTTGTTATATATTTATTGAGTTGATATGTTCAGTTGAGTTCAAGACCAAGTCATCCAAGTTGTTCAGCTCTCAAATGCATCTTTATACGTTTCTTGAAAACCTTTTTTCGATCTATTTTCGTCAATTGTTTCGTTGTATAAAGTCCATGCGTTTATTGCCGCTAAGTCGAGAATGTTAGGAAATCCTTGGAGGAGCCATCTTCTTGATCCTGACTTCCCACTACCTTTGCTGGCCATTTGATCCATCACGTCTACTAGCGATTTTCTTGTCTTTTGTAATGTTAAATGAATTATGTTTCATACAAGGGTGTGAAGATAAATTCGAATTTAACTAATAAAGACACCTACCATTTCTGTTAACATACCTCTGTTAACGACTTAACAGGGCTCATGTTAAATAATTACAATTGAGATATAGTTGGTTTGAAAGCCTAATCCGTCCATATTAAAAAAAAGAAAATATTTTTGTGGGCATTTCATGAATAAATATAAAACTACCTTTCAACCAAACTAAACAAATTCAAATTCTGCTTATGGAAACTATTTTTAACGGTATCTGAAATTTGGTATTTTAGCGAAAACTGCATATGAAAAAACACCCAAATTTGACACTCTAGTGCG
>NW_023998455.1:7591921-7628565 GCF_014805625.2 Glossina fuscipes
TAATCGATAGGTATTTTCATATAGATTTACATGATATAGGTGAATATAGGCGACATTTTCTAGTTTGGTCGCACTAGAGTGTCAAATTTGGGTGTTTTTTCATATGCAGTTTTCGCTAAAATACCAAATTTCAGATACCGTTAAAAATAGTTTCCATAAGCAGAATTTGAATTTGTTTAGTTTGGTTGAAAGGTAGTTTTATATTTATTCATGAAATGCCCACAAAAATATTTTCTTTTTTTTAATATGGACGGATTAGGCTTTCAAACCAACTATATCTCAATTGCAATTATTTAACATGAGCCCTGTTAAGTCGTTAACAGAGGTATGTTAACAGAAACGGTAGGTGTCTTTACTAGTTAAATTCGAATTTATCTTCACACCCTTGTTTCATACACAGTAGAAGTATCGTAGTAAGTACATTGTTGCAATAATTTTGATGGCAATGGTATCCGGAAACTTTCTTCCACTCATAGTTACTTAAAAAAAAAAAAACTCTTTGACCATAAATAAGACAATTTCAAGTTCTTAGTTCCATAAGCATCGCGTGCTTATAATTCGACGGTTGATTCTCAATAAAAAAGCACTACTTACTGTGCCAAATACTCGTTTGAAAGTGGCATTGGTCTGCTCCCTGGAATGGGTCCAGCGTTTACTTTAACCCAGATAGTTCCGGTCACTTTCATCAGAAGGCGACGACAACGTCAACGTTCTTCTTGGTTTATGTACATTCAGGATGTTCTCCTCTGAGGAAATACATATTTCTCTCTTCTTTCTGATCGATCCTCCGAAATCTCTGCTCGTCCATTTTCGGGATCAAATTAATCTCCGTTGTTATCGGTGGATTCGTCTCCTATATTCTTTATTGGCTGTGTCTAAATGTCTATATATTTTCGGACGGAATTTTGGTTCGCCATCGCCATAGTGACTGATTGACAGATCGTTATGTCCAGGTATATCATATGCATATACCAGAAAAATGAAATTGGGATAAATACCTACATAAACTTAGAAAAAGAGACAACCGTATGAACAATTGATACAACCGGTTATTTTGACCTGTCGGTAGTTCTAGTGTTAAAAATGAAAAGATTCCTTCTTTTTTTTTTTCTACACAGAAAACATATTTTCCTTGGCTGCAGTATGAGCTATGGGTGTATTAGCAACATGTGTTTATTATTTGTATTTCTACCTACACTGGTTCTCCTTAACATTTTAATTATCTCTTGGGTTTCTTTTGTCTTGTATTTCATACAGTTCTTACTTATGTTGCAAAGTTCAGTTTGTATTTAAAAATAGGATTTTTTGATAAAAAGAATTTAATTAATTTTTTTTTTGTGGGATATATTTTGGCAACACTCACACATTCTGATAGCGAAGTACACTTTGCACCCACACTTGAACTGTAGATAAATTATATTTATATGTTTAGTTATTTATGTTGCTAAAGTTTATCTTTCCAACTTATAGCGAATTATTTATTAACTTATTCTATTATGTAACATTTACACCCTTCGCCACTTGTGACAGAGGGCATATTATGTTTGCTAGAGTGTATGTAATATTCACCTCTTATTATATCGAGCGATTCTGAATCGATCTGCGCTTGTCCGTCTATCTGACCCTCTGTCTGTCTGCCTCTTTCTTTTTTTAATGAACTTAGCGGCGGCGCACTGCCCTCTGCAGTGGCCCTAGACTGGGGACAAAGTCGTCTCGAAACCGATTGCGTATTACCACGAGATGGACCCTTGTGGATTCTCGATCCTCATTATATCATTCTACCTTTCCTCCCCTCTCCTGAGATTAGATGTTCGGACGTCGCCGTTGTGAGGCACACGCAACTGAAAAAACTTTCCTGCCTAGCGAAAAATTGGATTAGGAAGGATTTGACTTCTCCGTGTGTCCTCGACTTCCATTGCTTTACCTTTGGGATGAGGGTGTAGGTTCGCCTTCTTTCCGAGTCGTTTTCTCTTTGCTGCCATTCTGTCTACATGCTTCGCCGAATAGTAATAGAAGGTGTACAGATCTCGCTTTAATTTCCCACATAACTGCTCCTTCAATAGAAGCTCGATGGGTAATATTCCTGTTAGACTGCTGCCGGTATCGCTGAAAATGTGCGATAAGCCGATATCATTCTCAACTTGCACAGCCTTTGAAGCACTTCCAGTTTTCGTAGGAGGCGTTTATTTCGTCATGCTTTCTCTGCCAAAATCAGTGCGCTCTGTCTTTCCGATCCCGGTCCGTGAATATTTGTGTTCAACCTACGCGTCGCCATAGTTGGCACGTATTGGCGAAATTTGATACACCAACATGTTTCGGCCCTGCAACGAGGGCTATTGATAGTGTTTCAGTTTAAAGCGAGCTTTCCCGTGCACTTCTCATATAAGAAGTGTGCATTGGGCATTCAATGGCCGGCCACGGCCAACTATAATCTTTTTATTTGTTTTCTAACAAAGAACTTGAGATATTTAGAACTATTTTTCATTGCTTTGAGACAAAATAGGGCTATTTTTAATGCTACAGCTATTGCGATGGATATAACTAAACCTATTGCTGATTAAGAATAGATTTGTATTGTGTAGAACCTTGCACAGACACCTTCTTCTTTATCTTTTTTAACGTCAATGTTTCGATAATTTGCAGATAATAATTTTATTAGTCGTTGCTCGCTACTGGCTGCACATTAAGACCAGTTGCTTAAGCGTAAGTCTTGCCCAGGCTCGTATCAAGCAAATGTTTCTTATCTGTAGCAGTGGCCTTAGCAATAATTTAATTACATTTTTACTGCTCCGCGTGACAAGTTTTTCTTCTTCCCGAGCCGATATATTTGTAAGCAATACACTAACTTTATTTAATTGTTTTTCCAAGTTTTTTTTAACTTCTGGTTTTATTAATCATTGCGAATGAAATTTGGTCTTCACCTTTGCAAAGGCTAATTCTGTGTCTTTGTGTTTATCACTTATCTGCTCGAGGCTTACATATATTAATTTCTCTTTCTTTTTCTTCCGTCTGAATGTACGAAAATTGCTTGCGACAGATGGAACGCTTGTAAAGCCGAATTATCATCAAATTGTTACCTCGTTATCATGTCATGATGTCACTCACCAAAGGGAAAAGATAGGATCTGGTTGCTATCGAAATGTATCCGATGTGACGTCGGCGTTCGCAACAAGCGCTACGCAATAGGCGTACGAACAAACTCGTTCCGTCTTTTGATAGAACTCAAGCTTGTTTACAAATCTTAGTAATCACAATATCCAGCATCACTAGCTGTGATCTTTTGCCGTTTATCGGGTAGGTTGGCGACGATGCCCGCACAGTAGAAACTTGCCGATTTGGAGATGAGATAGTCATCGATCTTCAACTTCTGTAAAACGCTGACCTGCTAAATATGACTGTATCGATATGAGTGGTAATCGGGAGGAGCGTGATATCGAAGCTGTGCCGTGTATAGTAAAACTTCTTAGCCTATCATGAAAATCATTTCCTTGGTTGTCCTTTCCGGGGAGGGACGGAATTCACCGCTTTCAGGACAACAATTTTTTGCTCTAAGCCTCTCGAACCGCTTTCTAATGGTTTCGTAGTTTAATGCGCTCTCATTTCTGCACCTTGAGCTGCATCTTTTCCACGTTTAATTTAGTTAAAAGCCGGGAAAGTGCAGTTCCATAAATGAAATCGATCTCTTTACACATTGATATTGGCTGAAAGATAACTTGAAAACACCGACAACTTACATCGTTGAAATCATATTAGTGTCGACGTTATCTATATCTTCGTGGAAATGAAACGCTTCAAGTGCGCTTTATACAGCAACGAACTTCGACAAATATCGCCTACATTAGCGTTACAGGGACGTTAGGCCAAACAACACTGATTAGCACGAAATCTTCTCATTTTGCAAGCAATTGAAACATATTGGGCGACAGATGGGGATATATTTTCACATCTTAGTAATAGGATAGGATGGCATGCTAATAGGATTTCTTGTATTTATTTTTATCAACATGTTCTTCTACACGTCTCACGGCAGGGACAACGAAGAGGTCATTAATCCGTTCGAAACGTAACATAAATAAATAAATCTTTACATAAACATAATCTAAATAGTTTGCGTAACCGATGAGAGCACATTAGGAAGTAATGAAGCTTTGCAATTTCCAGAAGCATATGAAATTGGAAATGAGGTTATTAAACTCAACTAACTTCGCTTGCACTGCTCAACATATATCATTGCGTTAATTGATTTTTTTTTCTCGCTTTGATTCCATTTTCAGATCTTTCTTTTATTATTAATTGTACTCTATATTGCTTCATATGTTTTAATATCACGTTTTCGACGCAAAGATCGTGATGATGTATTTTCTAACGATGAAGATGAATTGTTAGTCTATCGCATAAGGTAAGAAGAAGAAAGCAAATATTGCGCTGATAAAAGTTTATTATTATTAAAATTTGTCTTTTTTCTTCTTTTTTTCTTTTTCTTTTTCTTGAAATAAATTTTGTGTGTTAGCTCATGGCTTTGTATTTTTTCAATGGCGATAGCAGTGGGAGCTGCTCTTTTATTGCCCGCTTCGATAGCTAGTAACGAAGTATTGTTACTTTATCCAAGCAGTTACTATGTTAAATGGTTGAACAGTTCATTGATACAAGGTACAAAAAGAACAACAACAAGAATCATATTAAAATGAAATCACTATTTTTGTTCCCAAACTTTTATCGTTTTTGTTTTCAGGTCTTTGGAATCACGTTTTCTTGTTCTCCAATCTCTCGCTGTTCATCTTTTTACCCTTCGCTTATTTATTTACTGAATCGACCGGCTTTTCCGGTCACAAGAAGGGCATTATAGCCCGCGCTTACGAGACTTTTACAGTATTTAGCTTATTGGCTACCGTAGTTTTCGGTTTCACTTACGTACTTTCCGCTGTCTTGGATCCAGAAAAAATTGGCTTCTTATCATTACTGAGTAAGTGTTCAAACATAAATGCATTCTTAATAAATAAATACCTTGGTTGCCCAACAAATCACCGCTAACTGCACAACAACTCACAAATGTTGACGCGAGAAAAATTGAATGAACTCTTTTTATATCTTCCACTTTTTATTTATTATAAATTAATTTTATTTCATGGTCTCATGTCTCGAATTTTAAAAACGAAAAGTTTTCGCTTTGTACGTTGGACACGCATGATTATGATTTACCTCATTTTATGTAACTTTATAAATAAACAAGCACATGACACCGGAAATGTTTACCATGCCATCCAATACTCATCCATATGTGACGCTTAGTAAACGTTATAGGGGCCGATGTATTTAGTATTGATACCATAGGAAAAAAAGAATTTTAATCAAATACAGTTTCAATTAGTTTTTTCTCTCTCTTTTATTCCAATTATAGATTTGGGCAGCGTTCACTTACCTTTCTTGTATTCATGCGTTTCATTTTTGGGTGTGCTACTGCTCCTCGGTATGTATATTAATATTATTATTTTGATTAGAACAACAATTGGAAGATTTTTCTATTAACGCCTTCATCGATGAATGTTTTTTGTTTTACTAAACCCTGCACAACTTTCGGTACAGGGTATATTAAATTAGTGTGGATGTATGCAACACACAGGAGGGGTTAAGATAGACCAACCTTTAATTATACCAATCAATTCAGAATTTATTTGTGTATTTTTATGTTCAAGCCACAGGTTGCAATTTTTCAGATATTTTGCTGAAATTTGGAGCAGTGACGTGTAATGACCCGAGGGCGAATTGAAAGCGACGACGCTATTGAAAATGGTTCGGACCGATTAGGATTTTTACGAAAATCGATCCTTGGTAGAGCAGAAATGTTGAAGGTGTAATAAGTGGTGATGAAAATTAGCACATAATAGTAATTTCTGCGACTACTTTCCAATCCCGCTGTATGTAAGAAAAAACACGTACATGAAAAGTATGCCTTTATATAGAAATAGCATATAATTTTCGTGTTCTATAATCTACAACAAAAATAAGAATAGTGTTATGGAATGTGGGTGGTCGGCCTTGCCCAACTATAATGTTCTTACTTGTTTTTAAATAATCTTTCAAACGAGTTATTTTGTCCGTCTTACTATGTTACCCGTTCCCATTCCCTTACCATCTCAAACACTATAACTGTCTATCGCTTCGCTGGCTAACGAATATTCTCGTTCGCTTTTTATATTCATTTTCGTCGTTTTAATAGAAGAAATTGTCTGAAAATATCCCACCATTCAAAACATTCGATGGCTTAGAGCAGACTGCCGTCTCGCGATAACGTCGAGTTTGGCGCGCTACGCTTAAAATTTCAAATAATTCAATCTTCTTGCACATAGCGGTGCTGCAAATCTGCGTATGCCTTCACCACTGGCTCAGCTGTGCAGCTGTCAAATGTGAAAGCGTGTTTTTCTTTGCCGATTCGACCAATTGATGATCGTCGTGTAGCACTTCTTCCTTTATTTATTTTTTTTTTTTTTTTTTGATTTTGCTCTGCCCCCCGCCGCGATACTAGTAAAAAGGAAAACTAGTCCGTAGACGAAAAGGCTTTCTTTCTTCCAAGTTTATGTTCGTGTCAACACGTACACCTCCATCCGCAATCAAGAACATTACGACTGAAATTATTTTTGATTATTCTGAAATATTTTTTTCTCAAATCGAATTGTGATAGACGAAAATGATAAAAAGAAATTACATATGAAATAATATTCATTCCATAAAGTCATTTATAAAATATTAAATTCCCTCCAGTTTAACTTTCTCGATGAACTCGTCAATGATTGCGCCTTTCTTTGGATTGTTTTTGTGAGCTAATTTAACGCTGTTTTCGAAGTTAGTCTCATCTCCTAAGCGTTTATAAGCCGCGGAACGATACAACCAAGCTCGGAGATTTTTGTCTTCCAACTTGTTCAAAACGTAATCACAGTCCATGATTGCGCGTTTAAAGTTCTTCAATCTGCAAATGTTTTACAAGGGAAGGAAGCATTAGGGTAATAATCGATACTTGGCACAAAAATGAAGATATCACTTACTTGATGTAACTTAAAGCTCTGTTATTATAAAGAATCGGACTGTCCTTGATATGATCGATGGCTTTTGTGTACATATTAATCGCTTTCTCATAGTTTGCTTTGCGATAGGCCTCGTTGCCCAGCCTGTGGAAAGAAAGGGATGCGATATTAGCCGCAACATTTTATGGCATTTCTCAACATACGCCCTAAAATTCTGTGCGATGCGCTCACGTTCTTTAAACCCTTTGTGACGCTCATCGGCATCTTGTTCCAGTTGTTGCATAAATGTAAACTTATCCATTTCTATTGCGCCCTGGGGAGTGCGTTTTATGTCCGCGGAAGCAGGCGTAGCTTTTTTCTTATTTATTGAAGTGCCAATCTCACGTGTGGTCACGATGAAATTGTTTTCGTTCAAGTCTTGATAGATGTCCTTTTCCGGCCTGAATTTTTATTACAAGGCAATCTTTACACCAAGAAAAGAACCTTAAGCGAATAATCTGTTACTTACTTTTTCACTTCTTCACCTTCTTTTTTATTGGCTACGCTTATGTCCTCGAGCAGTTTCATTACCTGATGTACTTTCGATTCAAATTCCAAAAATTCCTCATTAAATCCCGGCTCTAACATGATGCACAACTAATTTACACGATATTTATATTGAAAGCAGTTTTTTATATGCGGTACAACTTTTGGGAATTTTCTTCCGAATTCTTTGACTTTTTTCCAGTTGCTTGCTTGTAATATGATGAAATGATTGATATATGGGTAAAAGTGAATAAATTGTATGAAAACACAAAAAAATCAATGCCTTCTTCTATTTGAAGGTCTCTCAAGCAATTCTCTATTTACTTAAAATTGCTATGGAGATATGCGTTTCCTAGGTAATAACGTCGTAAGATATGTCACTGCTCACATTTTATCTTTTCGACAATCACTTAAATTCGAGCTACACATACCTTAACTAAAAATCAACTGCTTAAGAAAAAGTGTAAGAAAGAATTGAACTCAAAATCCGACAGAGATTTCAAAACACCATGACAGCACCCGCATATTAGCAATAGGCTTGAAATGCTGGTATAAAGCGGAATACGTAAGTAGAACTTTTGTCGTCTACGTTAGAGATATGATTGCGGGTTGGCGTTTACCGTGGTAGAGTTCGCACTAGAAGCTTTTGCCACATTCAGTATCCATGATGACATTTCCCAAGCTACCATTGGAATTCGCTACTTTCCTGCTAAGCAGTCACCAAATCCTTTTTTGATTTTATTTGAGAATTACTTGCAGAGTTCTCTTAGAAGTATCTCCCCTATCTTATTCGATTTTTCCAACTTTCCAAGGTGACTGGCCACTTTTAACTTCAACAAGTAACAACGCATTAAATACCTTACACAGCTTCACTTAACACAATGATGCATAACGTGTCATATGGGAGGTGATCGAAAAAGTGATCCGATCCGGAACATTGTCGGCAGCATATGTCTTTGGGCTGAAACACGTTTTGGTGTACCGAATGTCATAAAATATCTTAAAAATTGCGTACAGACAAGCCTAAAGGGTTTGGGGGTTTTGATTCTAATAATGAAAGGTGGAGCTATCTCAAATTCTTCTGGATGTTGCATATATACGCACAAACTTAATATGCCCTTGCATGCAAAATATTTCCTGAATATTTTCTATTTTTCTTTAAGTGATCATTTGCTTAAAACCTTTTTTTTAGTGTGCACTCCATTCGGTTTTGTTCGACTTTTTGGTGTAGTCGGTCAAGTTTTAGTTAAACCTCATTTGTTGCGCGATGTCAATGAAGAGTACATTGCCTTTCATCTGGAGGAGGCCAGTGTTAAACGTAAACTGGCCAATTTGCAATTGCAAACGAATACCGTTAGTAAATGCTCGAACGGTTCAACAGTAGTCCTGTGCTATAGCGATGCCCAAATTTATGAGGCGCCGCAGACATCAACGAATAATAATAATTTTAATGCACGTTATGAAGCCAATGGTGGTCATAATTTTAGCAACTATTACGCACATTACAGTCAGCGTCCTTCGCTTGTTCATCTCATGCAACGTAAATCGAGGAATGGCGAGCTAATTCATGAACATCAAGCCAAATTAAATGAAAGACTGAGAGAATTGGAGTCTGAACGCAAAGAGCTGGAAAAGTTGCGTAAATCGTCAGCTTTTCAAAGAAATTTCGTATATCCATTGGCTATGCTGCTCTTGCTGCTCTTTACCGGCATTACTATACTGTTGGTGGTGCAGAACACCTTAGAATTGCTAATTGGTATTAAGGCTTTACCGTTAAGCACCAGGGTTGGTATTAAATATTTTAAATCGATATCAAAAGAAAGAGTTTTTTCGAATTTATTGATAATTTTTTTCTTTTTTTAGCAATTTACGTTGGGCATAACTTCGTTATCGAAATTAGGTCCCCTTGGGGCTGGCCTCGAAGTATGCTTAATATTTTATTTGGGCGCTACGTCAGCAGTGGGATTTTATACGATGCCCTTTATGAGTCAGGTACGACCGCAGCGGCGTAAAACCTCGCTATCACAGTTAATAGTCAATTGCGCTTTGCTCTTGATTCTAAGCTCTGCCTTGCCTTTGCTCAGCCGCATTATCGGTAAAACAAAATGAAATGGAAATGTTGTTAGGAAAGATGTTTTTAGTTTTATTTTTCTAATATTGAAGGTATCACCAACTTTGATTTGCTAGGAGATTTTGGTGCCATCGAATGGTTGGGAAATTTCCAAATTGTTTTACTTTACAATTTGGTATTTGGCATCACCACAGCTCTAGTTGTGGCGAATAAGTTTACAGCTACGGTGCGACAAGAGTTATGCGCCCGGTTAGTAGAGAATTATGTGATCTTCACCAATTACATGTCATTCATCAACTGATATTTACTTAAACGACGCGGTCAAATTATTGCTCACGCGACTATAACATATCAAAATCATGAAATCACCTCAACTAACAATATCGTCCATGTCCATCAATATCTATGGCGTAAATTTGCGCATAGTTGGCTGGGCAATGGTTATACCGTGTCGTTGTTAAAAAATTTTGCCAATTTTTATACTAGAAATTCAGAAATGAAACATTAATTAAATTCATCAACTGATATCCACCATCAGAGGCCTAAAAAAAGAGGTGCTCCTTTAAAATCTTAATTACGGCATATGTGTGTGTAATGTATATATTTAATAAAAAAATTTCACATTTATTCTTCTTTTATAATATAAATATAAAATGTTTTTATTAAAAAAAACGACAAACATTATTCATTATTTAAGAACTTTGTTCAAATTTCAAAAAATTTATTAAATTTTATTGCTTTCTCCTTGAGAGCGATTCAAAGTTTCCATATTACATAAATGAATCCTAATAGGCACGCATAGGAAGCAACGCAACATATTTAGGGCGGTCGCACCCCATCCTCTGATGGTCGATATGTAAGCCAATAGTCGAGAAGTCGAGAAAAATAAGTAGAATTAGTTTAGTATAAAAAATTGTTAAAAATAAAAAAAAAAATTGTTTGTGTGTACCAATTGTAATTCTGCATAATGTTTGTATTAATGAAAGTAAATTCTTTAACGCATTTAAGAAAAAAAAAAAAAAAAATCTTTTCGCAACTTTTTTGTTTCTTCAAAGACTTATTCAACTAAGAAATTAAAAAAAAAAAGTTGAAATTTTTATATGTGTAAATTAAATTAAATACATTTTTTTTTTTTTTTTGTTTAACAAACAAATGTATAGTTGTTCCAAAGAAGTTTACCCTTTTAATGATTTTCAAATCTTAAAGCAAGTTAGTAGCGACTAAGCGACATAATTATTATCCATTCGTTGTTAATGCTATTCAATTGTATCCTCGTACTGCCAAGCGAACTAAGTAACTTTTGAAGGAAATTACTTTTTATATTTCTTTAATTTAAAAAACAAAATGAAAAGGCAAAAATTTGGAAGAAAACTCACATCTCGAGCCAAGTGCTGGATCGGCTTAAGTGAAGTTTTCTTTTTCGGAATTTCGTCTTTTTCATTTTCAAATGCATTTACGATTCTTACGACACAAATCCAAAGAGTGTAGCGTGACTTTGGATTTGAAAAACGAACACAATTTTATTATTAATTTAGTTCTCCCAAATGCAACTGTAAATTGAAAGCATTAGTTTTAATTATGACCTATAAAATGTACGGCTTTTTACAACAGAACTTAGTCTCAAAACTAATGTCATGTGATTCATTACTAAAATCGTTAAAATAATAAACAAAAACGTAAAACTTAATTTAAATTAAAATTACTATCAAGCATTCTGAGAAAAGGCTTAGAAGAAGAGTTGAAAGTATGTTGAAAGTATCTCTTTTCTTTTGTGCCTTGATTTGAATGCACTCCTCCTCCTTTAATCAATTCATACATTCATCCGTTCATAACATTATAAGGATATTAAATATAAGAAAAATATACCATTTTTCGTTTTCTTTGTTTCTGCTTTTTTTTTTTTTTTTTATTTGTTTCTGTATAAACTTATTTCAGGTTAGGTGCAATTTTTATGTTATAATAAGAGAAGTTAGTTTCGTTGCACTCAGCAAAATACGAAGAATTCAAGGGGAAGAAAAGTATACGGATCTGCGTTTTCCCATCCTATTGGAGATGTCCTAAAAGTATGTTACATCTATTGTAGATGGAAGGCTGAGGGAACCATGAAGGCGACAAATTACATAAATCTTAATCTTATCCTTAAAAGAAAAAAATACTCAGGTCTCCTTAAAAAGAGTTTGGAGCCTTTTTTCCCTCCAACTTGCACAATAAAGTCGCTATCGACTTGAATTTTACAACGGCACCCGCACAAGCCCATCATGTCATTTATTCGTCATGTGTTTGTAGTAAGCACCAAATTTTCTGAAATTAACGCGACTCAACTCGATGTTGCTCACAACTTGATGTTTGCCATTGTTTTCTTTCCGAGGACGCAAACGATTCATAAATGTGACCAAACCTAGAAAAAAGCAACAACAAAAGAACACATTTTCGTTGTCATTTTATAACTGATGCATTTTTTGTTTTTTTATCATAAGCCTACAATGCACTGGAATTTATGATTAAGTTTTTTATGATTCTTTTGTACCTAAGTCAAGTGACTGCAATAAAAACCTGAAATTCCGAAATCATTATTATTATTATTATTTACTTAGAGTGAAAGAAAAAAGCTTGAGCACTAGCAACACAGGCATTACGTTCTGTTGTTGATTTGAGTGCATCCAAAGGATTTCTTCTAATGAAGGATGATTTCATCAGCAAGTCACTAAGCAGATACTTTCTTGCAAGAATTTGTCTACACAGACAGATTGGAGAAGAAGATTCCAGGAGGATCCACTGGCGTCTTGCAGTTGTATGGCCAAAGCGAATTCTCTTTTTGCTCTTGATTTTGTCAATATTTGTTGCATGTAGTGGAGGAACTAGGTGAGGGTCAACGAAGGAATAATTCCAACGATAGTGTTGTAGATTTGCTTCCATAATTTTCTCTTTAATTACGGCGCAATTGCAATTTGTTCGGCAATAGCCAAAACCATGGCCAACTAGCACCTAATAAGGTACCTAAAATCTAACGATCTAATTTGCGATAGACAATATGCCTCTCGCCATACTCGATATGAATCGAATTTCTTATATAACCATTTGAGTTGAAAGAGTTGTAATCGAAGGATTCTTTTTTTTTCCCTCTCCCTGGTCATCGTCAAGGACGTTCGATACGACATGACAGAAAACCTTTTTATTTATTTGTAAACGAGAGTCCTCTGTATCACTCATTCTTTTTCACCGAGAGCAGCAGCGAAGTCAACAACGTTAAATCGAAATGTCGCAAAAATATTAGAATGGAGCTAAACTAATAGAGAAAGAAATAAACAGACAGAGCACATATATAGAGTGTGCAATCAAGGACTTTGGTCTCTTAAAATGATGCAATAAAATTCGTTACTGCAGCCGATATCCGTACCATTTACACGGCCTATATTCAGCCAAAATTAGAGTATAACTCAGGGAGTTCTGAAATCCTGTTTGGCGATCCTGCACCGCATACAACAAGAGGTGTTCATGGGTAGCCAAAATGTGTTCACATAATTTGGGCTGTATGATGCTTATTTATAGGTACATAGGCAAGCTAAAAGGGATATGTCGACCAACTAAACTCTTCACCACAACGACTCAGCATTCCAACGCTCTTCTAATAGCCTATTACTGCTACAAAGTTGGCTGTGAATTTTAAAGCCATTGAACATTACGTAGAATAAGTAAAAGTATTTTAATTTTTGTTACATTCAGCCGCAAGCCTCAAGTTTAAAACTTGATCAGCAGTATATTTTCATATTCGCAAGGGACCTTTAAGAGCAACCATCCCAATTTATTCCAAATATCCTGATTAGAGGGAGAGAGAGAGGGGGAGAGAATATAAGTGAATCACATATGATTACTGCATCTTTTGAAAATTTCGGCACATGTTGAATGGGAATAAAATGAATGTTGCTCTTCGTAGCCGCGCTATTGGTTAGTCGACACAATGATACAATAAGTGCAACAAGGTATTTAGGCATAAATGCTTTTGTATTTTTTATTTAATATTTAATCATTTTAATTTATTCAATCGTCTCAAATGAAAAGAAAAATAAGTATCAAGGAAATAAAAAAAAGAAAGCATTTAAAATGCTAAAATATTATAAAAATTATAAAATAAAAAAATTATTTATATGTAGTAGTTGCAATCAATTTTTACGTTTACTACATAAACTAATACGTGTAGTACGTATAGAAACGGAAAAGTCAGTTTATTTGTTACAAAATAATTAAGATGACATCAAGCGTTACTAAATACGTATATATATATATAAAAAACATAAGCATAAACATGACCGCTCGTTAAAAAAAAAATATATCGACCGTTTTTTAAAATATATATATATATATAAAAAAAAAAAAAAAAAAAAAAAAATTTATATGATTTGACTTGAAATGATGATTTACGTGAGAGAGGAAGGAGACAAATAAACATTTGTAGTATTTGGATTGAGTGGAAATGTTTTCAAATGAAAAAAAAAAAAAGAAGAAGAAAATAAAATGATTCAAGCAAACTAAAATACAATTAATTTCACATTGTAATCAATTAATTAAATGTATATGTTTCGTTATGTATGTATACGTATGTTAGTGTTTGATTATTATGTCGAGGGAGGGAGGGAGGGAGGGAGGGAGAAAGGGTTGTAGAGTTTTAATATATTTATAAGTATAATAATAAGAGTAATAATAATAATAATAATAATAATAATAATAAAGACATTCTGGTTTCGCTTTGTTTCTAAAAAATACACGGTGCTTAACGCCTTTTTACCTAGTTTTGTTATTGTTTTGTTTCGTTTCGTTTTTCTTTAATATTAATAATCATTCTTCTCATTTTACATATATATCATTTTATAACTATTTATATGTGTGTATGTGAGTGTGTGGCTTCCAAGTTCCTTTGTATTTTTCCGTTCTAACTTATTTTAATGTTTATTGTTTTTTATTTTTGTTTTTATTTATTTATTTTTTTTTTTCTCATAATTTCCACGATTCGGATTACTTTGTCTTATTTTCAGTATGAATACATATACATACATACATAACACTACTTTTTATATATATATGTATATACATATATATGTATATATATATATATTATTCACTGTAAATAGATCTATTATATATAACTGCATTATATTTATTGTTGCTTTCTTTTTTAAAGTTGTTTTTATACTTTTCGTTATTGTTTTCTTGTATTTCTTTTCCTTTTTTTTTTTTTTTTTATTTCTATATTTATATTAATATGATGGTTTTTTCTCCTTGCGTTTGTTGTTATTGTAATAGTGAAAAACAAGAATTAAGTAAAAAGTTTTAACATAAATCAATGTTGTTGCTTTAATCAGTTGCCCTTAGTGGCCTCCTTGGCAGCCATAATCAAAGGCGTTAAACTGGCCAAAGGTCGGGCCAATTTTAAAAATGGATGCTGTAAGATATTATTATTATTATTATTATTATAATCCATATGAGTGTTCCAGAAGTTACATTGGACTTCGCCTTACCTTAAGTAACTCCAATGCGCCGGCACGCCGATCCACATCGACTTCCAGGCATTGATCGAGAAAATCTTGAAATACTGGCGAAAGTTTTTCTTTTTCTTTAATTTCGGGTTTGCCATTTGTGGCAATGAGGTACAAGGCTTTTAAAGGATTCTCATTGAGATACGGCGGCTCACCTTCAACCATTTCAATGGCCATTATACCGAGAGACCATAAATCAACCTGAAATTTGTTAACCGTTTTTAATATATTTATCAACAATTTTTGCTTTGACGAAGAGTTGGAATTTCGTTGTCCACAGCTTTTATGGGTATGAACACGTTATTGTCATAAATTTAGGAAAGAAACAGCACTAGGGACCTTTACTATATGTCTTCCACTGTTCGGCTAAACATTGCGAGAACCAAAATTGGCTCTCCTCTAGTACTACACATGGTTGAGCGTATTTGCAGAATAGTTTATAAGCTACTCATAAGTTCTCGTTAAGAGGCCAAGGTCGGATCACAACTCAGTAATAGTCAGTAGATGTATGACTTTGGACAAAATTATAAGATTGGCAAGCTTGACTTACCTTAGGTCCGTATTGTTTTCGGGTGACTACTTCCGGGGCCATCCAATACGGCGTGCCAACCATAGTTGTGCGTTTCGATTGCTCTGGCGAGATCTGGGCACAGAAACCGAAATCAGTCAATTTTACGGAACCGTCTAAGCCCAATAGTATGTTATCACTTTTAATGTCACGATGTATAACCTGATTGGAGTGTAGAAACTCAAGAGCCTGCAATACTTCACGACACACAGCGGCTATTTGTCCCTCGTCCATACAAGTCTCAGTTACAACATCCGTTAGGGATCCACCTGGTAGATATTCCATAACTACCCATAGCTCTTCAGACACCAAATAACTGTCCAAATAATTGACGACATTTGGATGTTTATTCTCTCGCATTACCAAAATCTCATTAATTATCAGTTCCTTTTTGGGCTGTTGAGAGAGATTCATTTGTTTTATAGCCACTTCCATGCCAGTAGATGATTCAATGGCCGTATACACAGTGCCCGATGCGCCCTGACCGATTTTTTCCATTTTGGTATATTTACGATTCGGATCACCCACCGATACGATGGTACGTAGTTTCTCTAATATCTCTTCGTCGGACATTTTCTTCTTTTTCGTGGCGCCTGAACGTTGCTGAGTAGTTGGAGTATTGCTAGTGGCGGTAGCGGCAATATTAGCAACTGGGGCTGGAGTAACAGTAGCCGCTGCCGTATTAGTGCTTATCGCTCCGCCGCTAACTGTTGAAATGGCTGCCGCCACCGCAGTAGCCGTCAAATTGTTAGTGTTCGCGTCATGCACATATAAATCTGTAGAAGATGTGAACACATCCGCGTCAGCGTTAGCATCAACAAACGAGGCATCGGGTGTAGCCGGTGTGACAGTTGTTATAGGATCGCCAATTAAACCGGATGGTGCATTACCAATCGGTGTGGGCAATGGCGGTGTTGGCATTGTTATCGATTCGCCGCCAATCAAAGAGGAAGATGATGAAGGGCAATAGATGGGTGGCAATGGATGGCCGTCATGATACGAGGGAAACGATGAAAAGGAGGAAGCAGAAGAATCGTGATTAATCGTTGTTATTGTTGTTCTTGTAGTTGCGATTGCATTACAATCGATATATGGCAATTGAGAACTAATACTAGAACAATTCGTATTAACAGTCATATTGACTGCACAAGCATTAGTAGTGATAGTAGTCGTTAGTAATAATAGATTGTTAGTGGAGACATTCGGGTCTATGGTAGTAGTAGTAGTGGTATGTATGGTACTAGTAGTAGTGGTAGTAGCATAATGAGCAATACTCTGAAGTGTGGAAGCTGCTGCATCATCAGCTCCAGTTCCAGCTGCTGCATTTTATTATATTTTTATTTTTTTTTTTCGTTTTTTTTTTTTTGTATTATTTTTAGCAATAGTGGTTGTGATAGCGTTGTGTTAGTAGCAACAGTGTAAAAGTAATAATAATAATAATAACAACAACAATCGTGTTTTAAAAATGTGTTAATTAAAAATGTATAGAAATTTTCATATCATTAAAGCGTTTTTTTTTTTTTTTTTTTTTTTAAAGCATTTTTGATTTTCTAGCTGAGTGGGGCAGTAATGTGGACTTTTATTTCTTTAGTTCTTCACAACTGTATGAGTCTTATCAAGAATTAATTTAGTCACTTATGTAACTAAATGAAATCAGTGTTTTACCAATTATGAGCATGATCGAGTTTCTTCTTGCACTAATTGCCGGATAATAAAAAGGGGCTGACTCAATGAGTGTACTCTAGGAAGGTGAATGTAAAAGTGGGACCAATTTGCAATTTGCAATTAGTCGCCAATGTACATCTATCAGATGGATAAGATCAGAATAAGATAGGCTTTCAGAAGAAAGAACTCCATAAAGTCGAGCTTGTTCCATCACTATTTCCGATTATCGACTTTTAAAGTAAACTGTCAAAATTACATGTCATTTTGAAATCCAAGTCGACAAGTGAGGGGCTGGCGAAACAAAAATTCTTATTGAAAACTTTCACATTTGTCTGAACTCACGTTAGTTTTGTGTTTAAATTCAAATTTCTCTTGCTGCCCTACTCTGCTGGGGAGATGAACTATGCTTTGATAAGAAGCATAGATGTGCCGAAACTCTCACCTCCCAGCGGTGATCCCCGGGCAACGGCTTCGGCCGGCTAAGAAGAGTTTAAGGTTTTGGGCGACGAGTTTCTGATAGATGGTGGAGGGGTTGGCTGGAAGAAGAGCTCTTACTCAATAAGCTAGTTACTACCGAGTAAATATACTGAATGGGTTTTAAGTACAATGAAGGTAGTAATCTAGCGAGTGCATGGTAGAGTGCATTAGATTGTCTGCCATGTCCAGTGCAATACCCGAGACCTATATATCTTGAAGAAAAGTAGTTCATTGGTTTTAGCTACCAGGAAAGTATGGAGGATCCGAAGCAAGTACGGTTGTTTTTAACAAACGCCCAAAGTATGCCATAAGGCTTTGCAAAATAAACTGGGAGCCACGGGGGTCAGGAAGCTCGCCTCACTAAGCCACGTATGCCTGCGGGTATATGATGGACTTTGTTCTTAAGTCGTAACAAATAAATAAATTAATTATACTATTAATGTAAAAAGGAATTGACGGACGGCTTTCCCTTTGGCCGATTGAAAGAAAATGCTTGGTAAATTAACTTTGTTCTTAAGTCGTAACAAATAAATAAATTAATTACACTATTTATGCAAAAAGGAATTGACGGACGGCTTTCCCTTTGGCCGAATGAAAGAAAATGTCTGGTAAATTAATTAATACATGCAATGAACACATGTCACGGATGCCTGCGGGTAATGGTGGTAATTGATCAACAAGCACAGTGGAAGCCTTATGGCGGAAGCAGTCAGTTGATCAATTTGTGAGTCCTGACTGCTTGGGTGCGGCCCTTCGGGGAGTACTCGTGGTGGTTGTGGTTGGCGAGTTCCTAGCTAAAATGGAACAATTGAGTGCAGCTAGGCCTCGCCATTCACCAGAGTGGGGTTTATTGTTCCATACACAATAAACTATTCTGGACTCTGGTGCTGTTTAGGCCCCTACTCTGTGGGGATTGTCTAACTCGCCAGGGGGCGTAGTACGCTTAAAAGTGGTTTGGGCCACCGTGGGGTTAAGCCTTACAGGCAGGAACCCACGTTAAACCCTTGCCACAAATTCTGCCCTATTCTGCTATTGCTATTGCGATGGCCAATTTCGTTTTGCTCTATTTCGCTCATTTCGGGTGTACTCACTTGCATTGTTCTTATTTTTATCTAGCGTAGTTGTTGTGCCCGCCACAGTGCTGGCTGTTGTTTTGTATTGCGCTTGAGCAACATTGTTATGCTGTGGTGTTGTAGGTGTAGTTGCAGGTGCTGCAGTTGGTGGCGGCGGCTGTAATGGTGTTAAAGCTGATGCAGGCTGTTGAATATCTTCAATGGGTCGGGTGTATATCGATTTCGTACGTTCGGGACGTGATGCGATAGGTGGAGGCGGAGGCTGCGGAGTGCCGAGAATATCGTCCTCATTAGCTGATGAATGTTGCGAAGACGACGAAGCCGTATTGCCACCGAAATTATAAGAATGCGATTGACTAATCGTATTAATTGCGGTGACATGATGCTGCTGTCCGTGATGACCGTGTAAAGCAGGGGGATGATGATTGCCAAGACCGCCTGTTAACAAACTACTCGAGTTAGGTAGAGAGCCACTGTTGGCATTGGAACTAATAGCTAAACTGCCCAAATTAACTCCTATTAAGTTGCCGCCGCTATTCGAGCCGTGCAATTCGGAATCGGTAGGCGTACTACTTGGACTGCTGCTGCTTACACGACTCAATGAAGATCCTAAAAAAAAAAAAAGAAAAAATTGTTTCGTTAAAATGAATAAAATTCAATATGGAACTCTCTGATTGATATATTTACCCGAATGTGTAGTTATGGCATTTGTCATGTATTTTGAACTTGGCCTTTGCTTGGTTGTATTGTCAAACCACTTAAGCACATCTAGAACAGCTTGAGGATTTTTCTTTTGTTCTTGCTTGCTTATATTTGAATTCATAAGCAGACGCGCCCAGGCTTCCGGCATACCCTGCAATGACATTCAAAAAGACATATAAAAAAATTGATAATTAATGAACTATTATCCAGATTTGTATAATAAATTTATCGTTAACTTATTACGATTACATTATTTTTTTTTTCACTAAGGTCGTTTAGATAATCATAGACAAACACAAGAGCTAGATTTTTACTAGCTACGGAAGAAAACATGAATGACGGTGAATGAAGAAGATGAAGATGGTTGGGGAGAATTGTGCTTAAGCTGTTCAGAAATATTAACTAAGTTTAGTTCATTAATTAATATTCATAAACATGGAAGCGGCAGAAGGGCGTGGATGAAACTCTTTCCTCTTATTTAATAATATGTTTCCGTTTTATGGCAAACCAACATTCAATTCATGAATAAAAATCTGTCCAGGTTTCTCCAGCTCCTTCCTTTCCATTTAATTGTTTGTTTATGAATAATTGCATAAGCGGTTTTCTACAAGCACTACTACGTTGGTGAGGCAATCATGATTATTTTACCTCCTTACATTTTGCTATATGCGATTATGAAACTTTGACGTCTCTTCAACTCTTCAACAATTTCATTTTTAAAGAACACAGATTTTCCGCTGAATCTTGTGTTCCTTCCAAGTAAGTGAATTAACCAATTAATGAATTGTTTATACCCTACAAACTTCCATATTACATGCACTCGCTAATTAACGCCTTTTAATCTTAATATTTTATTTAATGAATGCAAATATATTTTCTTCGTTTGGAGATTTAATTACTCATATGTGCTTTCTTCAAGTTTCTTTTGAAACTAAAATTGTATCGGCTTTCATTTCATGTGGTATGCTATTTTCTTCCTTCTACTTGTAACATCTGGATATCTATATATTGAAAATTTTGAAAGGCATGCGTGTCTTCAAGATGCTCTTGACTTTATTGTAAACCGTTTTGCATATCTCCCGAGATTACACAGGAAAATTTATTTCGTCAAGGGGCAAGAGGAAGAACTCATATACCAAAAAAAATTTTCAAAATCGCTGACAGTCAATTGATTGCAATTATGCCAAAGCTGTCGAACCTTGGTTATTTCCCTTTTTAGATAACCATAGTCTGCATTGATCTAGAAACTCGCAATCAGGTTCGCTTATACGCTAGGCTTGCAAACGAAAGGATACACATTCGATAGGTATATAAAATTCGTTTCACGGCTTCTCAGGTCTCTTGCTCTCCTTCCGCAGATAATTGAAGCAAACATTTCTTCAAACATACTTCATTAAATATTTTATTGCCATTCAAATAGGAGTAGACGTAAGCTTTAGTAATAAGCATTGATTGGCAAGCTATTATCTGCATTCGCAGGAAATACATTATCATTTTTTATTGAACATAAGCATAAGTAATTAGTACAAGCTTAGCTTCTTCCACCTCACTTTAATGCTTCTATGGCGAAAACGAATCGAGATACACAAAAACTAGTGGATATGCGCTTATTTTATGAAATATTAATGATTAGCTATTATTACAAGACTAATTAAAGTTGATATTATACGGTCAAGCGAGCCGCGGAGGTGTCCAAGCGTTCTTTTATATAATTGACAACGTTGCTCTCTCTTGCTCTCACTCTTAAATTTTCGATAACGCGCATGTAAAGTGTGCTATTTTTCGATAAAATTCAACTTTACTTGAAATATAACCGCTACGAAGCTTGATCGCCGAACTATACTTCGTTATTGTCTACCGTCTCGTAGTGCAAACTTGCCGGTTTGGAAGTGAAATAGCCATCGACCTAATTTCATGCATCTTTCATTTCTATGAACGGCTGAGCCGCTATGTGAATAAGTGATACCCGGAAGGGGTCAGATCCGGAGAGTATAATAGGTGCGGTAAAATTTCGCAAACTAAGATGAAAATTATGGTTATATTGGTTCTTTCTGTGGCCAACGGAAAGACGAACGCGAATTTTCATTGAAAAACTGTTGCTGTTGCGTAGCTTACTGCATTTTCATTCCAAAGCCAATTTAATCATTTCCGTAACTTCGGCTTCAATTTTTCTTCTAAGTTAACCCAATTAAAAATTCTGAAAAGGAAACAACTTGTGAACAATTAAGAATTCCATTGATCAAATACCGATAAGAGAGGCCCCCTTATTAGGGGATTGTCTCTCCCCCTGAGGGGTGATCACTCAACTTAATTAAGTGCCTATGCTTGTAGGCAACCCGTTTGATTAAGGCATCAAGCCAGTTGCGGACGTTACACCCCTCAGAGCGATCTGTTCAAATACTGGTATCTACGTCATCTATATCTGAAAATGAACACATCAGTTACGTCTTAGAAAGCAATCAATTTGAGCGGAAGAAATTTATGGGCACAGCTAATAATAACCAGCATCGTTATGTGACCAATCGTTGTCATCTATACGTCAACCCTTAAACCACGTAGCCAGGAATGCTTCCGCGTTCGACTAAAACTCTTTCAATTATTGTGGTGGCCACATCTGCCGCGGAGAAATGTTGGGGGAAAATCGCTCAGAGCAAATACTCTATTAGCACTCGCTTCAACAGACAGAAATTATCTGGATTGAATTTCATGCCTTTTGTTTATATTCAAGAAATTTCTTTCTTTCCCAAGCTAAGCCAATATCTGAACTAATTCAATGAAATAAATACAATCCCTTCGTTTCGCGAAATCAAACTATACGAATGAGTTGATTTTTAGACTACATTTCGAGGCCCTTTATTCCCCGCCTACTTAGGGAGAAGGGCTTTGAGTAAAAATGAAAACAAAATCGATATTTCCTGGTGGTGAGTTTGTTCAGCAAAGCCTTAAATGCTATGCTTACCCTATTTAACATCTTTTCGTTAGCATACCTTTGTCATGATGAGTGTTTATTAAAGTACTTTGTCAAATGACGTGGAAAGGTCTTTAGATTTTTCTAATTTGAAATAATCCTCTTCTGTCATAGCCTACTCTTTTTCGGATATTGGTTGTCAGAATTTTTATTAGCTTAATATTTAAATGGTTTAATGGCAAACTGAATAAATTCGAAACGGAACAGAAAGGAAAGGAAAAAAAAGCCATATAAGCCAAAGTCAACTAATTCAAGTTGCTATACATTATTACCAATTTAATTAAGGATTGAGATATAAATAAATCAACAGCAAAATAGGATGAGTAGCGTTTAAAAGTTGGGTTTATTTTTTCTCTACTGTGTAAATCCGAAATGATTTTTATCTGTGCATGAGTGTCTGGTTCGTGTGTGAGGCGAGGGTATGAATTGCGAATGCGAATGCGAAAGAGTTCTTTGAGTTTGAGAAGGAGAACTAAAATACTTACTTTCATTGGCAGCTTGGAATGAAAGTAGAAAAGAAGACGAAAAATAAAAGGGAAAAAACATTTTTTTTTTTTTTTTCAAATAATATACAAAAAAAACAACAAAAAAAAAAATCCTTTGTTTTTTTTTTTTTTTTTTTTTTTTTGCTTGTTTTTTTAGGTTTTTAGTTTTTGTTGCTGATTATATTTGTATTTTTGTATTCGATATGCCAGCAACAAAACAATTGAAAATTGTTGCAGCATTTTTTTTTTTTTTGTTCTTGCAGACAATAAATATGCAAATGAGCCATAAAAAGCATATAAAATGCGTACATATATATATATGTATGTAAATGCGCATACATATATATGTAGGTGTCTGTATATATAAAAAAAGAAAAAAAAAAACGAGAAATAAAGAAGAAATTAAAAGTCAGCTCAACGCTTTATGAAATTTAATGTAAATGGGCGTAAATTATTTACTACTTCCAGCACGGTAGAGTAGCAACCGAACTTGGAGGAATTATTTCCATAAAATGGCACTTGATACACTTTCTGGGTTAATCGAGCGCCAGCACCTGCTCATGTCTTCGTTACAAGTTTGGGTAAAACTAATAGCAATATTTCGGGTCTGTAAGCTCTTTTAGCAGAAAAAGCTGTAATCAATGTAATCAGGAACAAGTCAACCGAAAGGACTTATTTTTTTTTTTTTTTTTTATTAATCGCTCAGGTGATGTCCTCTGGTGACGGCCAGCAAGAAGAAGAAAACAAAAGGGGTAGGGAAACGAGCTGCTTTAACGGACTGAGATTCGAAGTGCGACAGTGGTGATTATCTCTCCGTTTATTCATGTCGGAATAAGAATCAAATGATAATTGAATTGTGTTTATTAGCTTCCCAGAATCTACACCAAATATAATATATCGCATTTCTTCATTCTCTATACATAACACATTTGAATTCGTGGCAAGGAACGTTCTTGCAGCAGGCGTCCTTTTAATACGTTTCTCGAGCAGCTCTAATTTGCGTGGGCACTTGCGGAATATCAAAGATTTCCATTTTATTAAAAGTTAGGAGCGAGTAGCATTGCCGACTCCAAATGCTTTCATTCTGAACTTTCAACGAGTTTAGTTTCTGGAATATTGAATAAAATACATTGAAATATTTAACCTGCTCTGAGGTCCCAGTGCGGTTCGGAGTGTTCGACATAACGGAGACATTTTTAAGAATTGTGATCTATTCATACTCCCCACCAAAAGAATGGGGGCATGTTCATTTTGTCACAGCGTTTACCATATCCGAAAGGAAGTCCTAGCCTACGTATATCATCCATACTATATCACTATCTAATTAGTCATCGCCGTTCAATCGAAAATATCGGCTTCCATTTTCGCAAAGAATTTGCCAGTTCTTATAGGTAGGTCGGTATTGAAAGAGGATTAGATTCCTGTTAAAAGCAAAACCATTGTGGTTTTCCTCGCCACTCGTAAAGTACAACAGATAAAGTGACGAAAATGTGCAAATAGATTTTATAAGTCGTGCTACAGTCTCTGTGCAAAAATGGAAAAAAATCTGCCATGGCCACCAAGTAAATAGTTTTTCTTTTTAAAGATAACGGAAGAGGATGCAATGGATTTCGTGACTTCTTATTTAGGTTTGGTGTTGAACGTTTCCACAAACGGCAGACAGACAGCGCAATAAATCCAAACCCCGAAACTTTAACCGATCTGGAACGAGTCTCAGCGCTTCGATTGCTCCAATGCAAAATCCCAAATGGGCTAGATTTAGATACTTTTGCAAATTCTCACCAATTTAATGGCACAGGGGGCACTACCTTACCAAGAAGGCATGTGTAGGTTCTAATCCCAATAATCTCCATGTAAATAATAAATAGACAACTTTTTAATATGCAACTGACAAGTGTTAAGTGTTAAGTGTTAAGTTATTTGCTCACTATATGAACAACTAGTGACTGATTTATTAAAAATATTTACACTTGCAATAAAATGCATGTGTCTTCAGTTTATCATCTCATTCTTTATGTCCATTTTAATTCCTCTTCCGTGTTTTACTTTTTTGTTTACCTCCATTGTATTATATTTTCCCAACGAATGAAAACGTTTTGAATGAAATTTTGCAGGAAAGCTTGCTCCAAACCAAGCGACTAATGAAAAGACACTAGAACTAAACATATGTGGGCAAAGAAATTGTCAACAATTAACCGCAACCTTAACAGACTTGCATATAATGAGCTTTAATCTGATAACGAGATATAGCCGTTGTTGTTGGCTTTCTATGAGTGATAACAGTTACGGTAAATGAAGTAGAAGAGAAACAAAAAAAAAAAAAAAAAAAAAAAAAAAAAAAAAAAATAATAAAGAAATGAAAAAGAAAAGAAGAAAACATCGGAGAAGGATGAAGAGAAAACATTTCTTCATTTCACAGCAAAAGTCGCTCTTTCAAAAGGCATTCGTTTAAAAATGTTCTTAATAAAATAAAATTATCAAAAAAAAAAAAGGTTTTTTATTTAACATAACTTACCGTAAATTCGCCGGTAACAGCATCGAAGCCCACGTGCACGGTATGCTCGAAATTTGTAGGATACGATATATTAGGTTTGGAATCTTGATGTGAAGGCTTGGAACCTTTAATCTTATTTTTTAAAGTCTTTTTCTTGCGATCGGGATCGTCGGGTTCTAAACGAATTAAAAAAATTTACATTTAATTCAGAAATGATTCTGAACAGTTATAGCGACAATGAATAAACCTTTCGGTAGAGGTTTCATATCCACAGCAGGCGCATCGCCGGAGGCACCACCTGTAATGCCCCCGCCTACGCGGTCACCGCCTCTATTGCTTGTCAAACGAACAGGTGGAGCTGGAGGTTTGTCTTCCTCGCTGGACATACTTAGCACTGCACTTTTTCAGATTTAATGAAAAGGACCTGGAATAGTAAATTTTTTTTATACATTGACCGGTAAGCTATTGCTTTCTAACAGTGTGCATATATGTTCTTTTTTATACTTTTACGCACAACAATCGTCACTGCTCGCGTTCATTTATTTATTTTTAAGTTTTTCTCTTTTACTTGTTTCATAAGTAGCTTTGCCCTTGAAAAATAAAACATTTGAAGTGATTAAAGTGTAAATGCTGTTAAATGGATTCAAAGGAACTGGTTATTACTATTATATCTGGAATTAACCATAGCTTAAGAAATGTACGATTTTAAGATCATTTCTCATATAAATTTATTTAATATATATATAGAACCTAAGCCATATAAACAGATATTGCAAAACTTTTTGAATATACGACTTGTAATCAAATAAAATATAAAGATAAATACTCCGCCAAAACTTATTTATAAACCACTTTTTCAAATGAGCCGTTATATGAGAATAGCTTGAACAAAAACACATAAGTGGAGTAAATTTTTATCAAAATGTCTGAGAGGTTGCTGTAAGTTGAACACAAGAAAACAGCACGGCCAGACGGACAGACAACCTTAGATGGAATTAGAAAGTGATTCTGAATCAATCGGCTTAATACAAGGTGGGTCTATCTCTCAAGTCCGTCTGGGGGCATCGCACAAACTTAATACATTCTTGCAATACAATCGGTGTAGGGTATATAAAAAAAATATAATTTTTATTTGCTTCCTCTTTACTTATATGTTGTCTAAGTTTACTTATCTAAGTAAAACGTGTGTTGCGTTTCTATTATCTTATCTATTACAGAACGATCGTATTCGACCGAATAAGACCAATTTTGTAACTCCCATAAATAAAACTTCTCTGAAGTATATCTGAAGCATATACATACTCTTCGGGAAAGTTTCAAAATACCAAAACTAACCGATTGAATATTGAGTCTAATACTCTTAAAGAGATTTCAGGTGTACAATCCGAATACGGACTCGCCACGGACCACTTACGTGGAAACTAATTGAAACAAAGGAATAAATTGCGGATGAGTTGACGTATGTTTAAATCGAATCCCAATTAGTTTTCTTCTATTCTGGAATGTGCCTGTGATAAGAATTCCGTCCATCTCTCAACTTTGAATTAAAAAATTCAAGTTTATCTCTATTGCGCTATTTACAAAACACAGCGCACCGTCTCATTTGGAAATTTGCACTGACAGGGTCCCCATTAGAAATATTCTTTTTCATGATTATTTTAGGCTTCTCTAGCAAATTCGCATGCGATCGATCCTTCTGTCGAAAGTTTTAAATGCCCAGACGTAACTTGTATTCCGATATACACTTAAGAGGTCTCGACAGATACGTATCCTTCACTTTAACAATCGATTCGTAATCACTTTCTGAACACATTTACATCTATCTGTCTCTCCGCCTGTCCCACTGAACCGTATCGATCTGTCACACGGGTCGTAACTTTCAAAGTATTGCGATGAAGTTGGGTCTGAAACATCGTGAAAATCATATTTTGATTCATTAAATGAATACGGGATGTTTGTGTGGAATGAACGGATAATTCTTTTATAGTATGTCCCTTGTAGTCGTTTTTGCGGCGCTGTAAGGTATCGTTTTAAATATTTTATGATGAAAATTGAGAAAGACAAGAATAGTTGTTTGGAATATAAACGTGACTCTCTAAATTCAGCCCACTTCTGCCTCTTATATCAGTGATCCCTTCAAAATTAATTTAGACTAATATTTGATCGGATAAGGTAGGGTATTTAATGGTCTAGCTTGCCTGACATTTGGTCAGTTTTGCAATTTTCACATATCACTGATATAACACAATGTTGATAACAATCATTGTTTAGGCGACTATATTATATTACAAATATTTATATGTATATATATACATGTGCTTCTGTCTACGCAAGCATACGGAGTGTACACGAACAGCAAACACAAAAAAAAAAAAAAAAAACGAAAAATGTTTCCGTGAAGCCAGCTTCTAGATACCCATCATTTTAAATCAATGCATCGGGATTACCCCACTCTTTTGTATACTTGATTGATTGGAAATCTTTCTACAATCATCCGTCGATGTATTACGGAAGTTCTTTTCGTTCCGGTTAAAACAAGTTTCAACAAGTACGCGAGTATCCATTTGAGGCAGATTTTTAAACTCCCTCTGAGCTGACCTCAACAGTTGAACTGAAGCGAAGATTATTCACGTTAGTAGTAAGCGAGATGCGATCTTGTACTCACGGCTGCTATGGATAAAGCTCGTTTGGGCCACTGTGTTTTGTGCGAATTTCAACAAAGAAGAAATGTCGGGAATTTTATTGAAAGCGAGCGGTGAAGGCATAGTTTCTAATAGGATAAGCAGAAGATGGCTCGAGAAACTTCAAATAGATGATTTCGATCTTTCTGACAAGCCTCGCTCTGGCCGATACTGCCAAGATCATCTCAGAGCAAAATGCTGCTTCGATAACTTTTGGAGATTGTGGAAAAGCTTGATTCAACCTGTTAACCCATTTCGGGCCATATTCGGTTAACTAGCTTTTTTTTTTGGTCGAATATCCATTGAAGACTACAAGTGACATGGCGGATCACTGTGTTTTTTTTTCAATCAAGATTCTCGTAATGCAATCAAATATGTGTCCTAGAAGTTGCAAACGCTAGCATAAAGCTTGTATGCTTCTATTCCTCAATCACGATTATGAAAACGTATAAAAAAGTGAAACAAGATCATATAAGTTAAATAACTTGTAGACTGGAAAACTGAGATCAAAAGAGTGCACAGCGAAGAGCGAGAGATCCATTACCCCATACCTCATATAAATGATGATAAATAAATATAAATGTATTTATAAATATGTAAGCATATGAATCGATGAATAATGAAACAAATAAAGATAAGAATAATTATACCGGAGTATAATAAAATACAAATATATATATATATATTTATTTGATACTAAGTTTGTGAAGAAAGAAAAAAAATTGAATAGCATTCGAATTTTAGTGAGTGACGGACACAATGATTCCTGCGACAAGTATATTAAGCTATAATTTCGGTTTCGCTTTGTTTTTGGCGAGAAATGAAATTGGTTTTGTTCATCCTTTTTTTTCTGTTTGTTTTTGTTTTTTTCCATTTCTTTTAGATTAATTTTAATATTTTTGCTTTGTGCATACGGACGTTATATAGAGATTATATACATGTATAAATGCTATTCACTTATATGTACGTATATATGTATGTATGTATGTATGTATATATAATTCAAAATATTTTTACATTCACATCCTTGTAAAACCACCATCGCACCATTACTAACATAACCATTTATATAATAACGTTCAATGACATCTTGCAATGCTCGATGATTCATAGTTTTGTGTACGGAAAACACAACAACGCAACAACTACAATGCACACAATTACAACAATGTTATAGCTACTGCGTTTAAATAGTGAAATTCACATAAGCACGCTCTCCCATATGTACGTACGTGTACGTGTGTGACAAGCGTTATGAAAACGTTGGGGTGGTTAAGCCCGGGCCCCCAAAACGAACAGGAAAGAGTAAAAATAGTTTCTTAGTTGCGACGCGTAAGAAGATATTATATAACTGCATTTAAGCAACTGCCGTATTTACTATAAGCGAATCTTCGAACAAAAGGTCTGCTTTTATAATCGTTGCTCAGACGTACGACTATCGCTTTCTTTAAAATGTCTGTTTTCCGTCCGTTTCATCTGGTTTTTAGAACACTTTTTTGTTATTTCCTAACGCGCACTTTCTCCAGTCATGCATTTAGGAAAAGTTTTTAACCTCAGAACAAAGTGTGTTAAGAGTAAACACTCAACATTTCCTAAAGACGAACCAAAAATAGCTAATCATTCGCAATGACCATATATGAGAAACAAGAAGATGGAATGAAGAAGTGATCAAGAATGATGACAAATGTTTTTAAAGTATGAGCGCAAATTTTTAAAACATCTTTCCTTAAAAGAAAAACCGCTTTTTTGGAAATCGAATTATAACAATAAATCAATTTGATCCAAATATGTTCACCACAAGTGGACATTTCCAAAATATGTTCGCATAGGAGCATATGGAGAAGCAGGTCGGAATAGATGGCCTTTTTTTTTTTTAAATCGGTCAACTTGCAGAAGGATGGACAAGTATAGTTGAAATTGATGTTTCATCAAAGCTAGTGCGCTGAATATGTTTCTAATGAAGGCGCATATGGATGAGAGCAATAAGAGTAAGTGGTAACTTTTTTTTTTTTAAATGCAACAACATAGAGAAGGGAAGACGGACATAATTGAAATTCACCTTTGCTCAAATCAAGCGCGCTGTAGCAGCATACAGAGGAGCAAGTAGAAATGGTTACCAATTTTTCCTTTAAAAAATTTGCATAGCTAACAGAAGAAAGGACGGAAATGTTTGAAATTCATGTTTGCTCACACGCAGCGTGCTAATGCAATATATTCGCAAAGGTGTATATAGAAGAGAGTAAATAGGAGTAAGTGGCGACTTTTTTCTTTACAATTGCAACAATTTGCAGAAGGAAGGACGGACGGAAGATGAAGTTCATATTTGTTCAAACCAAGTGCACTGTAGGAGTATATGCAGCAGCAATTTGTAGATTTTGTTCCAGTGCAGCGTACTGCAAGACCACATAGAGAAGTAGGTGTAGGGAATAAGCAGCAACTTTTCTTTTAAAAAAACGGCCAACTTACAGAAGCAAGGGCGAACATAGTTGAAATTCATATTTGTTCATATCCGGGGTGCAGATTATATTTCTAAGGAACCCGCACGGATAAGAGTGTCGGCTTCGAGGCGAATTCGATCACATATGTTCACAACCTTTCGTTATGCGATCATTATAACTTTCTTTCATTAAATCTCACGTGCGGAACAGTTTACTTTGGTCGTAGCTAAGCCGAGTGCTGAGTTGTAATACTTACGGATTGGACGTGCACCCACTATGCTACGACCACTGCTTTCCCTTCCGTCGCTCCTTTCTCACCGTCTACGTGTTACTTGAGCAGAAGCCATTGTATGACGTCACATTAAAAGCGTGGTTTTTATAAGTGTTTGTGTACGACATATTCCATCGTTCATTTATACGTTATTGATCGTACTTCTCTTAACCTTTGCGGCGTTTCGCGACGGCGGACAATGAGTGACTGCCGTACATATACGTCACTCGTGCCAAAGGGGTTAACTATAGCATGCATTTTGCAGGGAATTCATAATTAGTGCCAGCCATTACACGCAGTTCTTGATGAAGATAGGCTTTGCCAAATTTTCGCAACTATAAAAGTGTCCCTATGACACACGGCGAAAAAAGATGGTGATGTTGTCCTTGAATCTCACGCTAAGTGAGAACAACACCTTATTACGGTGAAGATTATGAAAGGGATTGTGTTATGCACTAAGCAAACCTAGGCCGCCTCTGACTACCAACATACACACACATTCCTATATGGAGACCTTGTAGGAAAGGGAAAACGAAACTGAAATGAAATAACACGAGTGAATACCCTTCGCTTAAGTGACAAAATGGTTTAAATTGAAAAGTTTTATGCAAAGAAGCAGAGACTGCAATGCCAAAGGTCTTTTTTTATGGAAATAAAATGTACGAATCTCTTTAATAAGAACCCTGCGCGCTTCAGTCGATAAGCAACGCACATTACACAAACTCATGGCTCACATGATTAAGTGGCTTTTTAGAGGATGTACTCTAACAATGGCTATGACTTCTTTAGCAAATATTTCCAAAAGTATTTTATTTTGTTTATTTAGTGATAGATGATGGCTTTTTTTCTTTTGGCAACGACTGTTTTATGGATGATGACTCAAAGACGGTAGTCACTGTTTTATTTTTTTTTTTTAATTAAATCCAAATACGCGAAAGGGAAGACCTTTTATGGGGAAGAAGAGAGAAAAAAAAAATGAATTAAATTCAAACGATAGGCTATCATTTCGCCTATTAAAATAATCGGTTGAAGCATAAAAGACAACTTATTTACTCGGATGTTATTGCCATGATTTTCTTAGTAATAAACACGATAGCAATAATAATAATAAATTGGTGAAATTAATACCTGATAGTAAAATGAAACCATAGCAAGTGTTTTAGCTTTTAGTTTTGTAGAGATGAAAAAAGAGGTGTTTACAAAACACAAACATAGATAAACATGTGATGATCATAAGGATGAAATGACGATGATACCTGCTCAAGTGGCCAAAACAGAAGTAAATAGACGTATACGCACGCGAATCTCATACTTATACGCACATATTTGCACACACATTGATATGCACTCGTACGTAAAGAGGCAATCATGTCTTATAATGGAAATGCATGATACTAGTCGAAGGAATTAAACAAGTAAACAACAAGACAAAAAAATGCACCAACATGTCTTTCCAAGCACGCACAGTCACACATAGCAAGCAAGGTACGTTACGTTATATAGCTAAGTATGTGAATGCATGTACCTACATATGTACACGTTACAATGTTTGTGGCATATTAAGAAGGCAATCAAGCAAAATATAACACGGTACTTATGCATTAAGTGGTTATTTTAAGAAAATGGAAAAAATAAAAAAAAATAAAAAACATAAGTAAATGAAGAGATTGCTGTTTGCACGTGGGGAAGGGGGCCAAGAAAGACAACTACGGTACCACAACGGACGGTAGGGCGGACAAACAAGCAGGCAGGCAGGCAAGCAAGCAAATAGACAGACAGATACAACGTCGGCAAAGAGGTGTCTATTTTGGATTTATGCTACTACTGTTTGTTGTGTGTTTAATTTGTGCTGTTTAAGGCAAAAGGAAAAATAATGCAAGCAGCTAAGCGCGGCACGGCACAGCAGAAAACTTTGAAAAAATAAACAAGTTGAAAACAATTAGAATATACGTATATAAAAATAGGTAAAGTATAAAAAACAATAATAACTGCGGCAACAGTGGAAATATTATATGCATGTACTTATTCAATTGAAAATAAAAAAGTATATATGAAAACGTTTTTTGAAAGACTGTCATTCAGCAAGGCAAACAGATAGACGGACGGACAAATGAAAAGCACAAAATGTATGCAAACCATGCGAATGTGTGTTTAGTTGAAAAGAATTGTATAAGACAGAAAAGGGAGATAAACAGACAGACATACAGACATACTGGCGGATGCAATGAATTGAAAACATCAAAAGATAAAATATATATGTGCATGGTGACTACTCCTTTTTTCTTTTTTGGTTTTTTTTTGTTTCTACTCTCGCTCGCTGAAAGAAATGCATGGCAAATCAACGGCAAGAACAAAACGATAGTCTTACAGGGTATTGCACTGACAAACGAAATTTTGTATATAGATTCCTTTTGAATCGGAAATTGAAACTAGTGCAAATCTCATAAGGTATGCGTAGTGAAAATAGATAATGATAAGGAGCCAAGGGGTTAAAAGATTGCATACAATTTCAAAGCTCATTTAGAATCTCCTATAACTTCTGCAATCTATGATTACTGATAGCGGATTTGACCAACAGTTAAAAGTCTTTCAATAATTGATTAAAACCTTAATACAATTTTTTGATGTAAAAATTCTGGTCAATACCAGAACCCGCTAGTGGACTGTAAGCCTTGTTGAATTTTTAATGAATGCCAACTCATTTCAAAAGCAATTTCATCGATATAGTAGCCCTTCCACAGTCTTTTAAACATTAGTCACCATAACGGTTTAAACTGACTTCTTATTGACACCACTAACCAGGTAATACACCTCACCATTTTCATTGAAGAACTCCTCAGTTACATTCGACATGGATGATTTTTAAAAAATTTTTTTGCTCTTTATACATTTACCCCTTTTGGCTTGCTTCCAACGATAACGCCACTGTAATGTAGGGGCACATAGAAGGCATTGCGACGTGTGTGTGGCTGGTGTGTGCTAGTTATGAAAGAATAATCGCTGTATGTTTTACAAGCTTTTGTTGTCTATGTCATGGTGCTGCTGATACCGGAACTTAACACTAACAGACAGACGCTTGGACGGATGTGGAGAAACCTATAAAAGGCACACGTTATTAAAAGACATTTAAGACAATTTGATAGCTCTACGTCAACAAAGAGCACGTATCAGCAATGCACACACAAATGCAACAAAACATTTCAAAATTCACAACAACAGCTATTGGAAGGAAATGTGACAATTATTATTATATGCGTGAGTGGGTGGGGAATTTTTTTTTCGCTTCTTAACTACAAAACCAAATATGGATTAAAATATTTAAAACAAAATCCCTAATTAAATGTTTTTTTTTTTTTTACTATTGCAAAGATTTGACTGCTTTTGCTAAAGAGTAGGGAAAAATCAATCAGCAAAAACTGCTGACACAACAGTTCCTTTTACATGATACTTCAACGGTTTAAGTTCAAAACGGTAAAGACGACAATTGGATTAAATTAAATTTGGATCAATTGTATATTTATATTTAAAGTCATCTTTCATAAACAATAAAAAAAGATCCAGCTGTGTGTTCTTTTTTCTCTATCTTGCACACTCTCCTCTTATACGCCTTCTCCACGTACAAGAAAAGCCGATGAATGAAATGCAATTCTCATTTCTTGGAGAAAATTTTAACGCAACCTTTTCACATCTACACACTTTAAATATTCACCTTTTTATTAGCAATTTCTTGAGTTTTTATATATAATTTTTACAATTTTCGTTATTTTATTTAATTAATTTCTCTTCCAAACAAATTTCTTAATCCGTGTAGTTTTTTTTCTTTCCTTTACTCCAATGGCGTTTACTTTGCCAAGTTGTTGTATTTGTTATTTTTTAATAAATCCTTTTCTATTTTTTTTTATAAAACATCGTTCTGCTAAAACTTTTCATAATACTTTATTAATACTTCACGACCATTTGTTTATAAATGTCATCTTTTACCAATAAATTTCTACATTATTCACTTGATAAAAAAAAATTCTTTTTGCTTCTTGTTTAACTAAAAATTCCGTATTGGAAAAAAAGTGCAGCCATTATTCTTGGCTTGCTTCTTCTTCTTCTTATACAATTCACAATTCATTGACAGTCCGGCTAATCAGTCACAATGTAATAGCCATGAAGTTAACACATGATTTTTTGTAAATAATATATTTCTTTCATTTTTTGTAGCGTTTGATGAAATTCATTACATTTGATTTATTAAATTTTGGCGAGTTGTTTATTAAATTTCAATAATAAGATTTTTCCTAAACCCGTGAATTTGTAATCGTTATAAAAAGAAAAATTAACTAAAAATAGCAATAGTATTTCTTTTCAGCTCTGAAAGATAAGATAATAATTTTCTTCTCTTAAATATTTTTCTTTTCAACAATAATATAAATATAAACAAACACTTGGTATTAAATAATTTAATACAAATGAATTTAGATATTAAATGTTTTCGTAAAAAAATTATTTAAACTTGAAAGAAATTTTGGTGTTATATTCGCCTATGAAGAAAGGTAATTGTATTGCCGTATTCAACAATAATTAAGAAAATAAAACTATAATCCTTTCGGGTGACCACAGTATAAGCTCGTTTACATCTGATAAAGGAATATAATACATTTTGTTTTCTTTAAAGTATATTTTAAAATTGTGAATTGAAATCGAATACATAAGAAAGCGCTTTTAGAGAAAAGAATTTATTCTCTGGCTAAATTTAAAATAATAGGAATTAAACAAAGTCCTCGCTAAATTCCCTGTTCAAAGGCAAAGCACAGAGTCGTTATAATATATATAAATGGTTGAGTGCCCAACTAACAACTTAAATGTTAACGCCAATCAGCTATGTTAAACGCGCAACGTAACAGACCAGAGGGATTCAATTCTGTAAAATAACATTATCTAAAGGACCAACTCTGTAAAATAACATTATCTAACGGATCAACTTAACAAAAGCCATCGGCAAATCTTTCTAGTAGTTTGCTGGCCAGAAGCAAAAAATCGCTCCTCTTACACAATGAAAAATTGTTCTCGTTTCCTGTTTTTTTATGCTTTTGATATTTTATAGATCTATATATTTAAATTATGTGGTTAAGAAGCGTATATTTTTTACTTTTTCCTAAAGTTCAATGCAATGCAGGCAAAGTATTCATAAACAAAGAGAGTAAACTTTTTCTCGTTTATTTAGCTCGTTTCCCTTCTTAGAAACCATTTGCTAAATTCACTTACTTTTCAAGCAGTTAAATTTTAAGAAATAAAAGAGAGACAGCTATACGACATATTTTAATAAGTAGTAATGAAACAGCTGATTATACGGGAAAACTCTTAAAGCAAATATAAATTTATTTGTGTTATTAAAGATAAATGTTTTCTTTATGACAAAAATGTACAAACATAGAAATACATTTTCCCAAAAACTACCATGTGCACGATAAATTTCTAAACCTATATTTGGGCATTAAAAGTCTTCGCTGTCTTTGATGAATGCGTGGAAAGGAAGATTATCCAAGCTTACCGGCCAACAAACGCTATATACAATATTCATATACAAAGATTCATTTTTAAAGATAATTTTTTTGTGATCGACTTAAACTCTAAAGGAATTAAAATTTAATTATCTTTATTTAACAAACAAATAAGAAAAATATTCAT
>NW_023998455.1:7628965-7629599 GCF_014805625.2 Glossina fuscipes
TGAAAAATTGTTCTCGTTTCCTGTTTTTTTATGCTTTTGATATTTTATAGATCTATATATTTAAATTATGTGGTTAAGAAGCGTATATTTTTTACTTTTTCCTAAAGTTCAATGCAATGCAGGCAAAGTATTCATAAACAAAGAGAGTAAACTTTTTCTCGTTTATTTAGCTCGTTTCCCTTCTTAGAAACCATTTGCTAAATTCACTTACTTTTCAAGCAGTTAAATTTTAAGAAATAAAAGAGAGATAGCTATACGACATATTTTAATAAGTAGTAATGAAACAGCTGATTATACGGGAAAACTCTTAAGGCAAATATAAATTTATTTGTGTTATTAAAGATAAATGTTTTCTTTATGACAAAAATGTACAAACATAGAAATACATTTTCCCAAAAACTACCATGTGCACGATAAATTTCTAAACCTATATTTGGGCATTAAAAGTCTTCGCTGTCTTTGACGAATGCGTGGAAAGGAAGATTATCCAAGCTTACCGGCCAACAAACGCTATATACAATATTCATATACAAAGATTCATTTTTAAAGATAATTTTTTTGTGATCGACTTAAACTCTAAAGGAATTAAAATTTAATTATCTTTATTTAACAAACAAATAAGAAAAATATTCAT
>NW_023998455.1:7629699-7673854 GCF_014805625.2 Glossina fuscipes
TTCATTGTTCTATGCTTCTAAAGAACTTTTATCAAGCCAAGCTTAACTCTTATACACAATTGGTGCATGAAAGCAATTTTTCTATTTTCATGGTCTGCATTTGTTTACAATTGAGAATAATTCAAAGAGTTAGTCGGTATTTGTTAACAGCTGTTGCATTGAAAAACGGCTATGAATTTGGTCATATATGAGAGTAATTCAAAAATAATTTTGTCATATCTGAGAGTAAGCGTCCAATTTGTTGTTCAAGTATATGTATAAAAATTGCGAGCATCTGAGAATAAGCGAATAAAAATTTGCCGCCAACTGAAAATGATTCTCAATAATTCCAAGCATGTGTGAATAAGCGTCCAATTTGTTTACAATTTTTAATACTTGGGCTGTTGTTATTCTTGTTGGAATTAGAATTTTTGTGTGCGATTTTTGGACCTTTTTTCCTTTTTCTTTTCGTTTCTTAATTTCAAGGTTTTCCTATATTTTATTTCAAGGATAGTGTTAAAAAGCCTCAAAAGAAGATGGTTATCGTTTGCCAAAATAATATTTAAAAAGAACAAAAAAATAACATAATAAATAGGTAATGTGACAATTTGTCAGTTTGACTCGATTCTATGACCTTTTAATTGGTCAATAAATGTATAGGCTCAGGAATGGTAGGTAGGCACTTTATTAGGATTTGATGATTTCGTTAATATCCTCTCAGCGTATAACGGTTCTTTGTTATATAATGGCATTTTGACTTTGTGAAGTTGAAGTTTTCATTGACTGACGTCGAAGTAAATGAAGCGGAGAAGAAATAATAATATGCGAAAGAGACTTATCTTAAAATTGATGGATGTGGAATTATGGATTATCGTATTAAAAGAAGACCTGGTTGAATGAACATAGCTTATACGTTTCATATATGAATTCAATAAATAAGTATTCCGCATATATGTATATATATATATATATATATATATATATAGATATAGGCAAACATGCAGATGTAATGTATTCCACGTATTTTATAATAGCAACAATGTATGGTAAAAAAAGCATAGAAGACTTAAGGCACAAACTTGCTAATTGAATAAATCACTCTGTAAGGGAGCAGGGAAGAAATACACATACCCGAGCCTCAAACGCGGCAGTAGAGTGTAAAGAGCATTCAGAAAATCGCAAATTCATGACAAAGTGTTATTTATGTTTAAAAAGTGAAATTCTTTAGTGCCACTTATTTCGCGCTGTTTTACTCCACTCCTTCTCCGGCCACGTACCTGCCGAAATTGTAATTTAGGTCTCGACTACTTGATATGTAAAGTGAAAAAGCAGAGACAAAAAATTATGTGTGTGCGTTTGAATATACGCCGAAGTGTGTGTTTTAAATAACAATAAACCAAGTTGTTTTTTATTATTCTTTTACTATTGTTACTTTTTCAGCCTATAATCATTCTTAACCTGTTTAAATGTTGTTTGTTTTTTTTTTTTTCTTTGTATGATTTCAATGTTTTGGAAGTTAAAAAAATAATTTTTTTTCAGCTATTTTCGTAATCATTGAACGTTCGAAATTACAAAAAAGCCATTGAGTGCAAACTGTGTCATCATGATTTGGATAAGTTAGGCATTTATATTTGTAGGCTTTTGTTTATTTTACACCCATCTCTGAATTGATAATATCGATGGCTTCGTTAACAGTTATTAATTAATCTGTAGACCGTTACTAATGGATTATATTTTCAGATGTTGAATTTTGACTCGCTAAGAAATGAATAGTGATAGCTAATTCAATGGATCTTAGATATTCTTTCCTATCGCCTTATAAATCATTTGAATAGAGAAATTTTATTCATTAAAAAAACAAACTGTTAAACATATTATTTTCTATATTATCTGTGCACATTGGCAATAGTATAGGTGCCCTTTAAGATACTAGATTGTTAAAATCCAAGCTGCTTCAATAGAAAGTTTCGACAGTATAAGGGAGAAGAAAATATTTTCAGTCTTGAATTTTTCATTTTTATTACTTACTTTTATTTATGCTAAAATATGTTTTCAAAATGAAAAATTCTCCTCTATATTTAGAAAATGCTTATGGATTAGTCTGGGAAGATGGCCGAAGAAAGAATTCTTCCTTCTCTCAATTTCCGTATAATTTTGATGCATTTTTCTCCAAAAAATTCAAGAGTTTTTGCTTAACCCAGCGCTAGACAGGATATATTAAATCCATCTTTTTTTGTGTTACGTAATGCTTGATAAGTATAAACGAGGAAATCGAATTCTTGGAGATATGTCTGTATGTACGTGTATGTATAGACCAAAAAAAAAAAAAAAAAAAAATACAAAAAATAAATAAATAAATAGAAATAAAATTACAAAAATTTACTCTAACGTTTTTCGCGTGGACTCGTCCAAGGTGAAAAACCTGCAAAAACTTCGCGAAAATGAATAAATGACTGAATCAGGCGAAATGCTGTAGGGTATCAAATATTCGGCTTTGCACGAATATAGCGGTCTTACTTTTTTTCTGTAAAGTTTCTTTACATAGGAAAAAAAAATGCTTACGGTTTGCGTATGAATAAATTCGGTTCAAGCCGACTATAATTTCTTTCTTGTTTACTTATGGAGTAGCAATAAAAATTGTCTAGAAATTGCCAACTATTTATTATTTGTTGTCTCAAAGACAACAATAACGACAAACAACATCAGCTATAACCAAGAGAGTTCATTTGGTAAACAACTTAAACATATATCTACTTGCAGGTAAACCCAAACCAAAGCAAATATACGTAGAGGTGACAGACCCACTAAAAATAAAACAAGCAAAGATAAGAAAACTCATCAAAGAAAGGAAAAAACAAAATTCAAACGCCAAGTGCAAAATGACGTGCCAACGAACGTGATGACCAACATTGTTGCAAATACTGCATACTGGCGGACATTTGTTGTTGCCTATACGTTTATATTGATCACACATAATTGCACATATATGCATAGATAAATATGTAATCTATGCTGGAGTGCCATTACAAGCAATGCATGCAATCCATAAAGTCGTGCTGGTAGTGGTGGCTATAGTCAATCATAGGTTTGTTGTAATGGGTAACGATGCACTTCGCTCTTCTAGCCCCTTTAAATGGACACTTAAATAACAACAACAGCAACAACACTAACAACAGCAATAAGACCAACACCAACTATAGCTAGCTATACGATCATAAACTATACTTTACGATTATATACAGAAATAGCTACCATTGCGCTGATGTTGTTCATGTTGCTGTGGTTGTGTTAATGTTCGTACAGATAGTTAGTTATACCTATCTATCTATCTATCCGGCATACGTGTATATATAATATAAATATAAATATGTGCATGTTTATGTATGTTTTTAAATCAAAGCGTCGACAAGTTGTGTGTGATCGCCAAACTAACGAAACGGACTGAGGCTAAAGCACGGCGCAGTTAAAGACACAATGACCTTGGGTGAAAGTTGTTCTCTATTTTTACAATATTACTTTTTTTCCAATTTTTTTTTTTTTTTTTTTTTTTTAGTAATTTTTGCAGTTGTTGTGCTTTTGCTGCAATTGCCCGTCAGCCTAACAGCCAGTCAGCATATTTGTCTGTCGGTCTAATTGCTTGTCTGTCTATTTGTTTTATTTTTGTTATTATCATTTCGTTTTTATTCAATTTGTAAGCATTATTACTATTTTAGTAGTTTTTCTTTTTTTATTTTTTCTTCTTCTTCTTCTTTTTTTTTTTTTTGTATATTGCTGTCATTCACGAAAGAGAATTCTATCTGTACATACATACATGCATACATACATGTCTTAAAACAACAAGTATCACACGTATATTTATGTTTATTATCCATGTGTGCGCATGTTTGCTAATTATATATATATGTATATATATAGATACGATAGTCATTGTGTGTCAAATGTGAGCATTTTCCTTTTTATTTTTTCTATGCATTTGTCCGTTGCTTGTTTGTTTACTACGCGCGTGTTACAATTTTCACTTTGATATCCGCGTTTCAATCTCTTCACTTAGGCTTTAATTCTAAATATATATATATATATATATATATATACGACTATGAATGAGTGAGTGAGTGATTGTTTTATTCATTTCACTGTTAATTGCCTTAACATGCTTAATTTTGCTATAATGTGTGCAATAAATGCATATTTTTACATATCTTTTACACTTTATATCTATGGGCGAATACGAGAGCAAGCTTGTGTACGCATATGTGTCTAAGTTTGTACACGTAAAGGGGCATTCAACTTTTATTTTTCAAATTCATATTTTCAATTTATATTTCTCTCCTCTACGGCTTCTATAATCCAAATTTTTTGATCCTCCTTTTCACCGTACGGATCTTTTAACTAATATAACATAATATCGCAATAAATTCCATATCTGAAGGTCATAAGGATTCCTTGACGGAATTTGACAAATATGGGTTAAAAAGAAAACGAGTAAGAAAGTTGTATGCTCCTGGGGCTGAATCCTGCATTTCCAATCTCTTTCCTTACACCCTACAACACTTATATATGTATAAAGTGTGTTCAGTCTGTATGGATTTCTGTCTACGTATTATGGTGTTTAACCCACCGGTCACAATTTTTGAGGTAGTTTGATGAAATTTGGTACATTGACGTGTGTTGGCCCGATTAGGAACGCTATTGAAAATGCTTCTTACACGACCACTTTCTCGCCCATTCCCGATATAATGCTTTAGTTTGATAAGTCTTGATAAATCTCTTATTAATAGTATTTTGACGTTCTAAATTCGTGCTAATGGTGTGGATCGGATGAAGCAAGTTTTTGAATCGCTTGCCATATAGGTGTTGCTACGGAAACTGAATACTTATATGGTGAAGAGATCTATTTTTCAATACTCCTTGACGAAAACTCGTTCACGACAGTAATTTGACATAAAGATGGACCTTATCGAATTTGGACTGCATAGGTCTATTTTTTCGATACCAACCCATACAAGAATTCTAAAATAACGAAAAATAGCGCTTTATATGGTAAAACAGTCTGTTTGGTAAGTAAATTGTGTTTGTTAAGCCACGTTGACGTTGAAACATCTGAGAATCCTCATGAAAATTGTGCATCCACATAGATGAAGATGAAGAAAGATGTTAGAAGAAAATTCAAACTTTCATCAGCTATAAGCTTGTGAGGGCGTGACCGATATTTTTCAATTTTGACTGTAAGCGATAGATTCCTCCTCGAAATGACTTAAGAAAATTTCACTCTTCCATTTTTTATAATTTATGTGTAACGAGTAAAGACACCCAAATCTCTAGCTAGAGAAACAATGTTGCCTCCAAATTATGCTTCACTATGGGCGTGCGCGCTCAAATCAATTTAGCCCTTTTTAAACACCAATCCAAGTCCAAGAACTTTGGAGTCGTTACCCTAATTTTTACAACCAGGAGACACATCAACATAGATGGACAGATAGACAGACACGGCTAGATTGATTCATTTATATGTGTGCTACAAATCCTGTACACACATGTAAACGCAAGCCTGTTTTTGTGCCCGTATTGTCTTATTTTGTCTCTATCCTCCGCTAATGGCTTAACAGAGTTCTGTTAAAATTTTTAGCTTGTGCCCTTTCTAATTATATTTAAATATAACTTCACGCCCTTCTAAATGAACTACTTTTGGGCATCGACTTAGAATCGGCGATGCGGATGAATCCTTAATATACTTCACTCGGTTGACGCTATACGTATGCCGCCCAGGTCGCGTAGCTTTATTCCATCGTGGTAATGGTTCCCCTGGCCTTTATCATCTATTTGGGTTTAGTATATTATCCGCCGCGATTTAGCAAAACTTTCTGCTTCCCGAAAAGGGCCTTATTTTAGCATAGTATTTGATCGACTCAAAGCTTTAAGAAAACAATGTTGTTCATCCCTCAGGTGGATAGCTTAAGAAGCCCTACTTGTAAAACCTACAGAAGGATGCTTTCACGTGCGTAACACTTTCACAGTGTTATTCAGTGCGACGAATTACATTCCGACTCGGAAACTAAAGAAAAAACCCATCTCATACCCCGTTCATTATATGTTAAGCTAACTTACGGTGCTTTGTTAATGCAACCGCAGTAAGGGATATGTTCAGTCGTTGCTATGCAACAGTATGCCTATGCCTATGTTATGGGCAGATGTTTTACTTGGAATGTGTACTGTATATAAATGAATTCTCGTTGATCGAGAAAGACGAGCAGTGGAAAGAAGCCGGAGGCGAGCATCGGGGGGTTTCCAAGTCACATATACGGTTTGAGTCTCTTTCACTTTAGTTCATTTCTTTTTATTTTGGTTTTTGTAATAATAATTTATTTGATTAGATTTAATTCTTATTGTTTTTCTTTTCATTTATTGTTCATACATAAAGAGTAAGCGTTAAAAGCAAAGGAAAAAAACGTCTATAAATTTAATTTGTTTGATTAATCACAGTAAACTATGCGTTTATGTAAAATGTGTTTATTTATACATGGTCTGATATTAAACCAGATTACTTACCATGTTCATAAACCGCAATTTATACACACACACACACACACACACACACACACACACACACACACACACACACACACACACACTTGCAAAAGCACATGCAAGCACACACAAGCCATTGGCGAGAAAGAATACAAAGTCAAAGTTAATTAAGTTGTATGTGTAACTAACTATTCTTGTTCTTGTTTTCTTTTTTGTTTTGTTTCTGTTTCTGTTTCTGCTATGCTCACTACCCTGTACAACAGCTCATAATTACATATTAGAGATATAGATTTTCTAATTTAATATACTAACAATAATAACAACGATGTGATACAACAAACAAAAACTAAAGATTTCATAAGAGTCACGATGAGCTCTAATTATTTTCTCAGCTAATTGAAGTTTTATTTATTTTTTTATTTATATGGGGTTTTTTTTTTTTTTTTTTTTGCCTTTTTTGCTTTAATATAAATAATATAAATTTATATATTTTTTGTAAAATTTTGGTTAGATTCGCATGTTTTCTGCTAGATGTTTGTTTGTTGTTTTTGTTTCTCATTGTAAGTTTTATTAATACTAGTGACCTCTATTAATACTTTTTATTGGCAAAGATTTTGCAATAGATTTAATTGAAAATATGGTTTTTTTTCTACATTTTTTTCTTCTTTTTTTTTTATACAACCGCCAACGGATTTATCGGATCAAGGTATCATAAATTTGATAGAATCTTTGCAAAAGTAAGAAGCGTTTGCAAATACTTGAAGAACATACCGTTATGATAGAAAAAATTCAAAATGTTAACTGACCATGGTATCAATTTTCCCCTTTAACGCCATCACAGTAAGGATGTATATACGAGGGAAATACGAAAACTAATAGGAAAAAAGTTGCTTTCATTTATTGTCTAATCATAGGACAGCACTCTGAAAAACTGAAGCCTGTTTAGATGTAATATTTTTTTCTACATAAACGAGCTTTGCCCCCCCCATTTATGGAACACTTTTAAAGATCATCTTTCACTTCATACTCTATAGGTTTTAAAAACTATTAAATTATTTTCGTCGGTTGCCGCTTCTTTGTAGTAGAATTACAACAGAAATATGAATTAAAAGCTCCATTATCTATATATATATGTATATATACGCATTCTTCATTTACACAAATCGCGAAATAAATCAATTTATGTTTGTCCGTCCGTCCGCCCATATAAAAATATCGTGTTTCTTTTGCAAATTTTGCTCAATTAATGAAAATCGATAAGTAGGAGTTCGGTCTTGGTCGTGTACATCACTCGTGGTTTTATGTGACATTTCGAAAGGCCTAAGTTTACCAACCTGTTATCATCCACATAGACTCAGAATCATTTTTTGAATCGATCCAAGTACATCTGTCCGCACTTTTGTATTCAACCTACAGGTTGTGCAATCTTTGAGATTTTTTGATGAAATTCGCTACGTTGACATATTTTCACCCATGGACGTACATGTAGTGTCTTTTACTAAAAAAAGTCGTTGTGTGAAAAACAAATCGAAATTTTTAAAATTTCGCAAAATTATTTGAGATGAAATCGCGTAGGTATATAATGTTCGATCTTGCCCGACTCTAATGTTTAATAAAGAAGTGTTGAAGAATTATTTTATATTATTATATTTGATATTTTTGAAATTATCATGTGTGTTTAGTAGTTGAATGAAAAAAAAATAAAAAAATACATTTGAAGTTCTGGGTTATGAGTTTCAGTATATGAGGTGTTACAAAGGTGTTCTTCTGCAGTCATAGCTATAATTTACAAAAAAACATTACAACATAAGTTTCTACGGGCTGGCACTTATAAAAGTTTTACTGTTATGTTGTTTTCAAAAATTTTATTGATATACAATGTTAATCAAAAATTAAGTTTTCCGTTATTGTGCAAAATGTTTAATTATACGAAACACTCTTTAAGGCCAAATCGAGTCAAAACCGCTAACAAAGTATTCGTTAAAGTATTCTCAGAAAATTGTAAGTTAATTATATACTAATCTAATTGTTAGAACAATATATAACACGAGTAACGATCATTTGACAAGTTGACGGAAAGGTGGACAGACGGATGCAGACACGAATTGGGATATAAAGACTTGTCTAGGCCTATTCAAAATCTGACGGTTATCTTTACAAAGGCCCTAGCTGAGCGTCAGAAAAGGAAATGACATCACCCATAGTGGATACACTTTGTTATACAATTATGGTTATGGCGATGTGCTTAAGAATCCCACGAATTTTCAAAGAGTGAGAAACATGTGACCGACCCTCTGTCGGTTTTTTGATCTCGCTCCATTTCGTTTCAACTAAATTGAACCAATAAAGCTTCGAAAATATTCATACAACTGCGGAATCGTCATAAGCTCCCAACCGGGCTGACCCAAATGCGCTCAAATTTTAAGTGTACTCTTGCTTTTCTTTACATTCCTTTTTTTGGTGATTTCTATCGCTTTCAAATTGTGTTTTTGTTTTTGTTTTTTGTACACGAACACAATCTTTCTGATAAACTATCGAGCATTAATCATCAGAAATAGATATTATAAGACAGTAAACAACCTACAGAGTTATAGCGATTTGAAATTTTGAATTTAATCTCTTTTCGAATAAAAAACACAATGTTTTTAGGGTTAAAAACATATCACAAGAAAAAAAAGAAAAGAAAAGCAAAAAACCAGACCATAAATAATAAGATATAATTAAAGAAGAATGGTTTCTTCTCTTGAATGAACAGAAAGGTTTGTATTTATTACTCGTGTATCGAATTTTCAACACCTTTTCGCTATAGTTCTTCCTGAAAGGAAGGAAATTCTTTAAACCCAAAAATCATCATCATCATCATCATTATCTTTTCAGATGTTCCCAGGCGCTCTTCCTTCCATTACTTTTTTTTTTTTTCGTCCAGAGTCTGGTGAGTACATCTTAGCAAGTTTCGAAAACGGAGCTTAGCTTGGAGACTTTCCTTGTTAACTAGTACTTGGTTCATCTTAATGAAATCCCGGATCCTTGACCGATATATACATAACTATATATATATATATTAATTTCTAAAATGCATGTGGAATACATAAGTTAGTATACCGTGTTTTTTTAATTTATTTTTTACTTTTTGTGATTAGTAAAGGAATCGGTCACAGAAGACATTCATAACAATAGTGAATGGACTGAATGCGAGGAAAAAGAAAAAGTAGAAAATAAAGTTTGAAGAAAGAAAAAAAAAATTGAATCGGAAATTGCAGTTAATTAAAGCAAGCACAAAAAGGAAAAACAGAAAATCATGCAATTAAATGACTGCAGAAAGGAGAGAAAGAAAATTTTTTTTTCGTATGTTCAGATTTAAATGGTGAATTGTAAAGTTCAGGGCAATAAATACAAAACGTTATATAAGAAGTGAGTGAATTTATACAATCTACACCAACGTAAGAGTAATATGTACACACTGGTTAGCAATAAGAGCCTTTTGCAAGAAGAACCATAGATTGTAAGGAGGCTTACTCACCTGCTGGGATGCCCTACCTGACCGAATCATTTCGTTAAGTTCACGTAAACATTACGCTGAAGCTGTAAGTCTTGCTTTTAGCGGTAACTTCATAATGGACAAACCAACGGCAATTTTACATATAATGTATGCCCTTAAGAGGAGGATGTGAGGCGCGCGTTGCTTTCACTTCACTTATTATTATTATTTTCACAACTTACTTAGACCGAGGGAATAAATTCTAAGATGAGCAAAGATGCGACAGTGCCAAGGTTTACACGTAGGGCATATGAGGGAAAAAAAGCATTCTACTGTGACCAAAAAAAAAGTGAATTGGTTTTTAAAATGAACAATCTTTGTTCATTCGTTCAAACCACTGTCGTCGCGTTCATCGCCTTCATAAAATTCATTTTATATTCCCGACTAACGGTTTGGCCCCGCAGACGAAAATCATAGCACCTTGAGTTTTGAGCGATACAACAGCTGTCGCGTGAGTTTCATGATTTCATTTTACTTAAGAAGTACAAACCGTACTACTTTGAATGTTTATCAACGTTTTGTTGCCTTTTCCATATGAATTTAGTATTAAGTAAGTGAATGACTCCTTTTTTTTTTAATGTGACCAATTTCCCAAGGAATGCCCTTCGATGATCGGTTATGTTTTCACCCATACATCAGCAGAAGCAAACAGACAAGTTGAGATTGTAGCAAAATGTGATTCGGAACCAAAAGGCGGCTCTATCTCAAGTCTTTCTGGATGTTGCATACATCAGCAGAAACTTGACATAACCTTGTAACACATGTGTACAGGTGCAGGGTGTAATGGGGTCAGTACTAAATCGGTATTTGAAATATAGGAAAGCATGAGTCCTTGTTTATGACTGTCTATGACTGTCTTCTGTCTTCTTGGTATGTGGGGTCAATACTTTTTGAGGTCTCTTCTTCCGAGTTTACAGCATGGTATCCGTAAAGATGGAAAATTTGTTTTTAAAGGAAATAAACTTACGTTATGCGGAAACCCGGGTATGACCCGGGTAAGACGAGTGTTCAAGGCGTTTCTACTCTGCATGGGAAAGTGTTTGCTGTTCCTATTCCTTTTCAACTCCATCTGTAATAAGGTCTGCTCGTTTTATGAGTGATTTATCAGCTGCACAGTTCCTTAGAGTTATGTCTGTTAGTTGAGTTACAAATCTTATTCAATAACAAGGTTATGCAATAAGAGTGATCATAGATGGAATGGAATGTCTTTTCCTTTATGGGAGTTACTACCGAGATTCCAGGTTGACTAGTCATCCAACAAGCAACCATTTCGGCCAGTTCGCCTAAGCTAGCTCTTTCTTATCGCAGGATTACAACAGATCTAATTTTACTGATGCACAATGTTCCTCACATAGCCGGTGGGTCCAAAAGAAAGACGAAATGCAGTGTTTTTTTTAAAAATCTGTTGGCTTTGCATGTGATAATTCTTTCATTTTCCCTATCGGTCTTTATCTTAAGTAAATGTTGAAACAGCAAACCCGGACTTGCGCTTTGTTTGGCCAATAAGACGGGATATATAAGAATAATTTAATCTGAGTGAGAGACCGAAACGTACTTAAATCTTTCGTCCTCATCTATCATACATCCATTTGCTGTTGGCAGGAATAAAAGTAGTATTGAGTCTTTCTATGGACGTAGAACCGTGTATCTTTGAATCGCTTTAAATGATATTTTCGAAAAAAAAGGCTATCACATCAATTCATAGGATCGATGGTTGTTGTATAAGTTGCGGTATTGAAAGACACTCGCGTAAAATCTTTGATTTTCCTCTAATACACAATGAGTCATTTCTTTTATTTTTCTATAGAACATTTGTTTATATAGGAAAAGAGTTACAAGAGAATGAGAATTTATCGCAACAATACACTTCAAGAGAAAATAGTCAGTTTGCAGTTATATATGGGAGCGCCAGACTATAATAACATATATAAAGGTATGCGTATGCATACATATACACACACGCATATACACACTGTACACTCAATTATGATTACATACATTTGTACATACATTACTAAACAACCGCAAATTCCTTCTTTTTTTTTTCTGTTTGGTTTTTTTTTATTATCATTTCTTTTTTTCATACATTACTTTTGTGGGTTTGTCGTCAATGAGAAGAAAGCCGAAGCCAAATATATATATATATATATATATGAGCGGTTGTACATATATATACATTTGCATTGTAGAGGTTGGGGTTTGGATATGAAATGAATATTATGCACACATACACGTACCCATGCACGTACACATATAATAGTCATATTTTCTTTTCTTCTCTATGTTCGTATGTGTTTGTGAATTTGTGCCTGTAAATGCTTAAGCCATGACTTTGCTACAGTCGCTGAGCCGGAGTTAGTCTTAATGCTGGTGTGAGCTGGTATATATTGGTTAATGTTTGTAAGCTGATGTTGTTATTATTGTTGTTGCTTTCATTGTTGTTATTGTTGTTATTGTTGTTGTTCTTGCTGTTGTTGCTGTTGGTGTTGTTATTGTTGTTGTTGTGGTATTATAAACGACTTGTTTCCAGAATGTAGGTCAGTGGGACATTAATGGTTGCTTTTTTCCACTGTATGCACGTATGAATGTTTATAAGCTGTGTAGAAGTCGTTATTGCTGTTCTTGTTGTTGTTATTATTATTATTATTATTGTTGTTGTTGTTTCAGTTGCTTTCTTTGTGTGGCAAACGTGGTCAATAATAATTCTTCTTTTTTTTTATTTTTTTTTTTATTCATTCCGAGTTTTAAATGTGGCTTTACTGCGTTGAAAATTTCTCTGCAGTTATGATTGCATGTGTGTGTGTGTGTGTAAGCAAAAGCCACTACATTAACTGACAAATGTTTTAAAACTATTTGCAAATTGTTGGAATTAAAAGAGATTTTTTTTCTTATGCAAAGATTCGAAATTTATGCTATTTGAGCATTAAGTTTGTCAATTCTGTCAGACGAAATAAATGCATTAATACGTAACTGTGGTTTTAAGATAACGCGAATTCATGAAGATTTGGAAGTTAGCTAGAAATGCTGTTGATTCTAATACAAAAAAAGGAAAAACTCTTGGCTTTTTTGCTTACGATAACCAAATATTTATTCCGAAGGCGTCATTTCTTCTATTATCAACTAATCTCTGTCGGTTAGTTTGTCCATCATTTTGGAAATTCTGCTCTCTCTAATGCTGCTAAACTTTAATCCTCTTTCGGGTATTTTAATAAAAATATTTCGTGAACCTAATCCATAAACTTTCTTCTGATTTTAAAACATATATAGAAAATTGTCTTATATTAAATATAAAATTATTACATCCGCTTAAAATTTTTATATTTTTATATTGAAAGTTTCATTAAAAAAAGTCCCCAGCTAAACATTGCACTACACTTGGTTTCCTTGAAGTCGACAGAAAAATACTTGAAAGTACATTTAAAAGATGTAAAGAAAATTACAATTTATCTGCAAATGGTGCAGACAACCATTAAACTGAATGTTGAGGTCTTATTCATTGCGGGTGGTCGCAACTCGCAGCCGCATCTTTCTGCATTCAATTCACTTACCTTTGGGAAATCGCATTAGGGATGTTTTTAAATCTTACCGTTCTTTGTGTTTATCTGAAAACAAGTAAAAGCATTCATCAGTCGGCCGCTGCCGTATACCAGTTCGTTTTATGCAGTTATTCATGTAACGAGTTTGCAAAATGAGGCTTTTTATGGGGAGTAGTCGAAAAAGTGTTCCGATCCGAATCATTGCAGATTAAGCATGAGAAAGCAAGATGGACCGACGGACGGATAGACAAGCTTGAGAATCACTTTCTGAATTGATCGGTGTAATGAAAGGTGGTTTATCCCGTTATATACGTGGTACCGCAACTCGTGTAGGGTAGAAAAATTAAAGCAAAACGTTCCAAAGCCTTCCAATATTAAATTTAAACTAAAATGCATTATTTTTTCTGATCTTAACTTACTTACTCATAGCAATGCTACACATTGCCTGTTAAGGTAAGAGTAAATGCCAGCCTCCTGAACTCTTCTCTCATCTGTGCTACAAGCGGTGTAGATTGTAACGATCTTTAGAACAATTTTAGAAATGATTTTGATTTTTATAACTTCCATCTTTAGTTAAAAAATATAGCTTAGTAATAATGTATCTTATGGTGCTCGTGGACTTCAAAGCAACTTTCCGTACTTAGGTCCTGAATTTTTTTATTTTTTTTATATCTCTATAAATTTAAATTTTCCAAGAGAAGGATTTTCTTTCGAAATTTCTTTAGATTGTTATAAATTGAAAATAATAACAAGTTTTTTTTTATTATTTAGCGAAACATTTTATAAATTACAAACAGATTTAAATTTTATTTAAAAAAAAAAAAAAAGATTCTTTAAATAAGGTGAACAAAAATGATTCTTTTTATGAAAATAATAATAGAAATAAAATACTCATGTACAGTATGTAAAGCGAGATTAATAGAAAACAAAAAAAAAAAAAAAAAAAATAAATAAAAAAAAAACAGGCACATGTCCATTAATAGTAATTGCACAATAATTTAGATTGTTTTAAAGTAAACAAGGAAAACAGTTTTGTATGTGTGTAGAGAAAAAAACAACTCTTTTTCCACAAAAATTATATATTAAAAAGAATTAACTATTTAAAGTTTAAAATAAATTATTGATTAACACTAACGTATATATAAATAACTTTAAACATATACATATGTATAATTTTATAGATAAGTATTTGAAAAAAAAAAATTCATATATATATTAAGGATGTTCACGCCGTATAAAGTGTACCGCCCATAGGGTCCGTTAGTTTTTAAGCGCATATGATGTTCGGCACTTTCTGCCAAACGACTGCGGTTTTTTAGGATAAAGACAACTGACAACATTATAAGCCGATCTCCGAATATCCTACATACAGTACAGACTAGTACACTTATTCATTCGGTTTGGCAATAATACATCAAAGATTACCCATTATTTTCATGCAAAGGCATACTTCCCCTACATCACATGATACGATTCGAACTTTGCAAAGTTAATTTATCTCCTAAAAATCTTATAAGATTTAGAAATTAGACTTTCTCTCCATATAGGTTCTGAAACTTGGGGTCTGAAAAGTAGACCTCTCTCATCCAAGTTTCCTACCGTTCATTTTTGCTGCTAAAATGCTATTAAGGGCAAATTTTTTGTCATGAAATGTTAAAAGTGAAACGTTTTGCTGGAGGGCTAACTGTATTCGTGAGAAATCTTTCATGGAGCCAGATCCAAGAAATTGATTCCTTCGATTCGAAAATTTGTTTTTATACCAAATTACTATGATAAACAAATTTTTTGGCCTGTTATGGACTACATTTCTTGAGAATCCTCATATATGGTAGTATCTAAAATATGGACCCACATGATCCAAATTTGGTAAGGTTGATTTTTTTATCAATTTATTATTAAAATTATACCCTTTTAGCATATAAAGATTCGGTTTTTTAGGATCGGCTATCTGAGAGGGATTCAAAGAAGTGCCACAGCCGAACCAAATTTTTCATATCAATTTGGAAAGTAGTTTGAACACGAATATAAATGGACGGACGAAAGACAGACAGACAGACAGACAGACAAATGGACGGAGGGACAGACAAGATTAAGTATCGGTGTTACATATGTCCGTAAGAAATTAACATACTCTCTACTGCAAATGGTGTAGGGTATAAACAATTATGATAATCTTTGTATGGATGCTCTTGCTTCAAAAATTTAGATTAACAAAAATAAATTCATAAATTTTCTTTTCAATTAGGCATAAAGCATTTGAACCATTTGAATTTGTTTTAAGTGAAACGTGAAGAGCTTGAATGAAGTCTCTTGCCACTAACCGTAATTCTTTTTATAGCACACACTGTGCATGCATAGGTAAGAACACATAAACCAATTACATAAAAGTCATGCAAAGCGGTTGTGTGTTTGATAAGAATTTATTAACACGAATTTTTTTCAACGACTTGTTTTTCTTTTCTTTTTTTTTTTTTAATGCTTTTAGCACAAAATTAACACATAATTAAGTTATTTTGCAGAACATTTCTTACTTTCAACAGTTTGCATATGATTTTGAAATTTTGATTACTTGTGCTTGCCTTTTTTCTTCTATTTACAAGCGATCAAGTAAGTAAGGCGTGAATAAACATATATTTGTTTTATTTTTAAACTAGTTTAATAACAGAGAGAAGAATATATATATATATATATATATGTGTATATATATATATATAAAATAAAAGATAAAATTATATAACATTTATTTTATTCATTTGTAGAGAATTATTTATAAATAATTAAAGTTACAGAAGTTAAAAACTAATTAATTGCCATAAAAACCATAGATACATTTTCTTGATTTTGTACATTTTTATCATCTGGGTTAATTAAAACTAAATAATTTTTAAGCTTTTTAAGGTGTGTTCTATAAAGATTTCATTAAAGAATTTCTTTTCTTTTTTTTCGTTTCATAATTTTAACTGAGGTACTTTTCTACGCATTTTTGTTCTTACTTTAAAATAAATAATATATACATGCAGTTATATTTATATTAAATTTTATATGTGTATGTATACTTTGCGTTTTTTTTCTCTTTTTTTTATTTTCTCGCAGAACTTACAAAAAAAGTATAATAAAATTGATGTAATTTTATTAAAAAACAAATTCCTTTTTTTTTTTTGTTTTTATTTCATTATTTTCCTAAGGCTCACAGTATTGCGTCAAGACGGAACAACAGTTGCAAAAAGACAATTGGACGCTCCGTTGTATTTACATTGCTTGTGATCTCTTAGAAATTCTTCTAGCAATTCCCTCTTTCTCTCAAAAAAGAAAGAACTGCGGACTGATTTTTTTTGTCCTTTCACTTGGTCGAATTAAATCGGGACCAGGCAAAGTGCTATTAGAACAAAAATTTCGTGTGCAAGTTATGAGGAACAGGTCATGGACGATAATGTTTTTGTACTCACTCCTTATTCAGAGACCGCCCTTGAAATGCTTTCATTGCCAGTTCAGTGCAATAGATGAGATAAAAATCAGAAATTTGTCAGTTGAACTTCAGGTATGGCATAACGTCGCGGATTCTGTAAGATGCCTACGGCGATATTCATTCCCTATCCCTGTATTCATCGCTGTGAAGAAATCCTTGCGTTCAATTTTCATTTTCATAATCTCTCACTGTCGTTACATGTTCTTTGTATATCATTTTCTCGGAAAAAAATTAAGCTGGATCTTTGAGCTTTTTCCTATCGTAGTTATAAAACACTTAATCGGGTTTTAACGTATATCACTTTGTTCGCAAGTTTTTACCAAACAAAAAAGGCGAACTGCAAATGATTTCATTCTACGATTGAATTAAGTAAAATTCCCAAGAGCATAAATAAGCTCTTTATTCTCTCACTAGTGAATTAGTTTTGGTTTTGGTAAAAGCAATTAAGAATTTGCTAGGATCAGTACTTGGATGACTATCAGAATGCGTGTGAAGAGGGAGAGAAAAATGATCTTCGTAGCGGTATGTTTTAATGATCAATACCGAAGCAATCAACGTACAAATGTAAAGAAATAAATATTAATGATATGAGAATGTTTTAAAAGGTAGTTCAATAAGTTCTCGGCAGTTGCTTTCGAAAAAGTACTTCACGCATTTACGGGCGGTTATCGCATTTTCGCCCCACATCCAGTGGAATTTTTTTTGTTCAGTGTACAACAGAATAGCATCTAATGGCATAAATACTGCGTGCTAAAGGACAGCAGCTTGTAAATAACTGAGAGACTTATATCGTACAAGGACCAGTATCAAAATTACGGGCGAAGTGAACGCTTCCAGTACGCCTTGTAATGCAATATATTTCAGCACGTAGCACTTACTTGCGCACCTAATATCGCATCTTGAATGCTGGTCAATAAATTAAGAGCAACAATCTATGTCATCGTCTCTTATATCCATTTTTCAAAATGCGCCTCGTTGTGACACCAAAGTGTTGTGAACTTTCTTGACAAAATGAATATACTTTTCGTCCTTTGGTGATCGCTATAAAAACTATTTAAATGTAAAATTTTCTTCACCTGACATATTCAGAGTCGTCAAAATAATAAAGTCGCATCAAACGGCTTAAACTATCCAAAATAGCATTGAACGGTTTAGCTTTAAGAGAAAAGAAAGAAATGCTGGAAGTGTCTCTAATTCGGGCCGTTTACAGGCTCTTCTCTAAAAGGTAATGATAATAAAAAATTTATGACTTTTGATTTGTAGGTGTAGATGGACCCGCTAGCTTGTATATGTGGCTCGAAATGCTTTCAGATAATACTTTCTGCTTATCTTATACGCATTCCTGATTGTAAGAAATCTCTAAGAGCTCAAAAGCAATCAACGACAACGAATAGTAAAATCGTTTGTGTGATCAGATTTTATTTAGGCTTAAAATTCATTTTATACGATTAAAGCTGCAGGTTATCACCAAAGTTCCCAATTGGTCGTATGTAGCACTTTGGTGCTCTATGGAAAGAGCTTCTTCGCATTTCATATGGATTAAAGTGCCATATCCGATCAATAATGGTTGGTGTTTCCTGAGCCGCCTCAACTATGATATCAAATAAAATTTGATCACACATCGCGTTTAAAGAATATCGAAAAAAAAAAAATGCTCAAACAACTGACGGAGAGCAGTTAGTTGTTCGATTTATTCGATATACTTTTCGAGTGACAAATTTATACTACAACTATACAATCGAAATGTACCTAGAAGAAGAAGAAGCAGATGAATGAAGGTAATCATATGAAAGAAATCTTTTGACTGTTGGTCTTTTTTCATTTTTCTTTTTTTTTTAATTCTGTCAAAGCACTTTCGAGTGTTGTAGTATAATATGTTTGAATTGTAGATTTTCGATTACCTCGCCTTTATGGTGTCGTTTTGAGAGAGGGTTTTCGTGTCAGTCACGCCCAATTCTCTTATGTATCTGTTGATGTTTGAGCAAGTGGGCCTTCTGTCGAAACGCTTTAGCGCACACTTCACAGCGGAAGGGCTTTTCGCCCGTATGCGTACGTAAGTGAACTTTAATGTTACTCTTGTTTAGGAAACCTCGATTGCATATACTGCACCTGTGAACTGGTTTTTCTTTGCCCAACAATCCAGACAAATCATTGGCGTTGAAATTAACTGAGGAAGGTGACGTAATGGCATTCAATTGCTGCGCTCCATTGCCCGAGCTATTTGTTTGATTACCGTTGCTTGATTGACCCGCTTGATGATGTTGCGCGCCTGCAGTGTTATTGTGCTTCTTTTGGGATCTTGACCGTTTTGTTTTTGGAGTTCCGGTGGGTGTGATTGTAGTGGTGTGGGGGAAATTACCCATTAAATCCGGGCTACAGATTCCGTCTGACTTCATGGCCGATATAGAAACTTGATACTGCTGGGGATTGCTAAGGTAACGCGGATTGATCATGAGATTATCGGTGGTAGATACCACCGAGCCGGGCGGACTGGCAGAACTGGACGTTGCCGTGGGTAATTCGTTACAAAATGAGGTAGAACTGGGAGTTTCACTTTTCATATTAATCGTCGGAGGACCATTCTGCAAACGATTCTGCAGTAGGGGCATGCAACCGTGCGTTAGCAGACTTTGCAGTGTTGAAGAGTTAGTGTGGACTGGAGATTGGGGTAAAATAAAGTCATTCAAGGAGTCCTGTTGAGATACCACCAGTTTTCCGTCTTGTTGCGAACAGTTACCGTTAAACCATGCGTCCAAGTCCATCCAGGAGCCTCGCGTGTCATTCCCTTCATCTTTATCCAATTGATTAGGTACGGTGGTATCTGCTATCGCACTGCCTATAATAGCCGCTATATCATCTATAGAGTTCATGTCCACATATTCGCTAAGATCCTTAGCGTCCGCATATATTCGTACACCACCTGAATCGGGACCCTGATCACTGAGACCCGTCGTCGCACCATTATTAAGGGATGGTGCAGACATTATACAGCTGTCAGCTATCGAATACAACTTATTGTCTAATGGACTATCGGCAAACAGTTTTACATCGTTTAGGCAGGCGTCGGCATCCGCGTTGAGCACAGTTTCGGGCAGGCATGTAGACGATGATACTATATTGTGGTCGGTTGTGGAACTATGACTATTGTTCAGATTATTTGCTAAACCCAAAGACCCCGTTGCATTGCTATTCCCATTTGTAGATGATAAAGGTGACGTACCAGACGTCGCTGCCGCTAATTGTATTGTGGTCGAACCCAAAACTCCCGGTGTTGTCGTGTTCGATTGATAGGCACTTTGTATGTAATTGTTATTAGTTTCGTCCGGCAGCCTCTGAGCTATTGCGTGATAATGATGTCCGGATATACCGTTTATCGATAGATGTCCCGTATACCCGGTAAATGGTGGAAGCGGTTTTAAATCAGATAACGCATTCAATGAAGAAGAGTTCAACAGTAAGTTATCCAAAACATCTAACGAATTCTTTTGCTCCGAATCACTGGGCAATGAGTCTAAATCGTGTTCCAGCAGCAGTTTATGACCATCCAGCAGATATTGGTCTTGGCTGCTATTCTGTGTCGGACCCCAGCAGGGACTCATTAGCATACTTTCAACTTCAGATTCCGTTGGTCCATTCATACTGCAAAACTTCATTTTATTTAAAATGCGTCCGTGTGTCTTATTTCGATATCGTTTACAATATAAACGGTAGCGAAGGAAGTTACTGAGAAGAAAATAGGAAGAAGGAAGATGATTTTTGTCTCCTTTTGTTTGAATTGTTATACGTTATTATTGTTTCCCTTTTTTTTTTTGCATAAATAAATAATAAATAATGTATTATACGCTTTGGCTGTATAGCATTTTAATGTTTATTACATCTTTAAGTATTTTTAGTAGCATTTTGACCTGAAAAGACGAAAAAAAAAAGAGAATTAAAAGTCGCAATTAATTTAAAAGTGCAATAAAAATAACGGCGATCGTGAATTTTTATTAAAACGTTTCATTCTATTGAAAATATAAAGCTGAGCCGCTTAAAAGATGAAAGGATTAAAATCGTAGCTGTTGTCGTAGCATACGAATGCTTATTTCTTTGTTTGTACGTTCTTCGTAATGAAAGTAATGAAGAAAGTCGAAAACGTATACCTATCTTCTTATGTGTACTCGTTGAAGATATTTCCGTTTTCACAAAATAGCTTATTAGGCTTGGTCTAAATTTAGAGGGCCTTCAAATGGTTTTCTCTCATTGAATATATGCTTATGTCATATTATTTGCTGTCTTTAAATTTGTGACCCAATAATAAAGCAGAATGACAGACTTATTTGGTCAAAGTGCAGCATATAATATTCTAATCTAAATGAACGTTTCTAGTTACTTTCTGGTTCATTCGTTCTGCCTTTGCAGTGACTTTGTTAAAAGGTCTAAAGTACTCATCCATGCTTCTTACAATTTCTCAATTCGGCCAAAGCAAATGTGGCTTCTTCAACCGCTGCCTTCTCTTGATGCCAAATATTTGTTTGTCTTTATATCCATCAGTTTGTTTGTTTTACATATATCCATCAAAAAGGAACTTCGAAGAAAACATAAAATATATATATTGCTGTATGCTTGCAGTGGCGTGTGTTTTTCATAATCTCTTGGTCGCAAAAATGAAGATATCGACTTCAAAGGTGGTGGAAACAATGAAACAATGAGCATCATTCCTTATCAAAAATGGACATCTTCAGCTTTTCTTGCTTTTCATGTGAACAAAAAAAGAAGACTTTTCTTAACGAAATGACTAAAGTAAAGTATGCGGAAACTATGGAGCATTCAAATGATGCATAGTAGCGTCGAATGTCCGACTAAGATGCCATTATTCCTGATGAATGTGAAAAAGGGCTCAAAGCTTTGCATACTTTCCAATCTTGTTTCCCTTTCACTTCGTTCACAATCTATCCATTTATTAATTCGCCTATAGAAAAATGAAACCGAGATTGAAACTATGATCCTACGTTTAATCTTTGCGGTATAATATCTTGAAAACTTCATCTTGTACATCTGATCCTCTCCTATGCTCCACATATAAGGCATGCAGCTTATGCAGTACGTACAACATACATAAAGCTTACTATAGACTCTTTCGCTTAGACAGCTAAATAGCTATTAGTGTTGATTTTGAGATGTTATATATGTTCAATGTGATTTCCTTTTGGAAAATCCAAATAAAATTTATTTCCAAACATCAACAGCTTTTTTAAGTTGATTTTCTGATGAAATTTTAACTAGAATCATACGATTTATCAGCCCATAGACGCTTAATAGCAGACTACGCATCTGAAGACATTTTTCATTACGTCTCTTAATCCAAAATGAAAAAAGGGAACGATTACCGTCTTAGAGAATTTAGTAATTTGAGAGAATAACAATGAGCGACCACTTGTTGCAATGTATTTGAACACATATGGGTAATAAAGGAATGGATGGCGTAAATTTGAAAAGACTATAAAAGTCTTCGAAGTGCTTCCGTCGTTTAAAATGATATTCGAAATCGTTGCAATAACTGACTGTCTGATAAGAAAAATCACAAAATGTGTATAGTAAAGCGTAAAACATGCAAATGTTAATTTAAAATATAAAAGAAGTAAAAAGTGTACACACCAGGGATAATAAAAATTATTGTAAATTAAAAATTTTAAGTGGTATTTAGGTCGAAAACATAAATGTAATCTATAAAAGAAAAAAATGTTATTTCTTTTGCTGGATTTCGACCATATATCGCAGAAGGATAATTGCTCTTTTTGCATATAGCATATGGCTAAATATTGCCGCCAAATCCCGTACCGATGCGTAAGTAATATCAATGGAAAAATATCCATTTGACAATAAAGAATAGATGGACACGTTACGAATGAAAAAGCGTTACGCGTGCGTGCAAATGCAATAAATTTCTACTCCTTATTAAGACTGAAAGACCGACGGACATATAAACCAATTATCGTAAAAATTCGTGGTATTGACCGGCAGGGATAATTTATAGGATTTTTGGACCATATTTGTGAGCGCACAAGTTAGCTATACCTTCGAATGTGAAGTGAATTTTGGAAAAAGAAAGGGGAAAAGGAACGCGAAGAGAGATATAAATTAGCTGATGAAAATTGTAATTACATTCCACTTGCAGTTGAGACTTTTTTCTGGGAAATTCCCTATCTTATGGAAACGTAATCGTAATGATGACGACGGCTACGGTAGAGAATGAAAAAAAGGACGAGGAAAAAGCCATTACAGGTGTAAGTTATTGAATTATTGCGGCCTTTAAGTTATTACATACAACCATACAAATACCTTCTAGTCATATATATATATATTATGCGCTTGCCTTTAAAGACTTAAACCTATACATATATTCATACATATGTAAAAATAAAATGAAAATTTCAGTCCCAAAGTCTCAACGGCATCGTATATTATAGTAAAGCGCCAAGAATAGTACGCCGCATCCCAAGTGACATCCAAAGGCAGAAAAAAAAAGAAATAAGAAAATGTTAATAACAAAATTAAAAGATGCCGCTCTGTGCCCAATTGACTATTTAATAATAAATTTGTGTATGATCAGTTAGCCTTTGAAAAAATTTTCATAAGTCATAGCAGACTTGGTAAAAACACTCACGCATATGGTAAATATGTATAAGCCTTTCTTGTAAGTTTATATATATATATATATATATATATATATATATGTTTGCACGTACATTTGTCTTTGTGTGTAAAATCACGTACAAGTTTGAAAAGAATTGGGGCCACTCACAACGCTAACAAGACATTCAACAGCCGTAACAGTATTGGAAGAAATACAAATACAAAAAAAAAAGCAAAAAAAAAAAAAAAAAACACAAAAAACCACAATTTATAGACCAACAACAAAACCTATATAAATTTCGCTTTCAACAGGTTTGCGGCGAACGTTCACATACGCACACACTATACATATAGACAAAAGACAGGCCAATACGACGTCACGACGTCATACGAAAAGAAGTAGAAATACGAGAAGAAAGTACAAGAAAATACATGAAAGACACAATAATAATAATAAAAAAGGTTTTTTTTTTTTAATTTAAAAGAGAGTAAAACATGTTTCAGTGACACCGATCAAGCAACATTTGTTGCGATACATTACAAAAAAACAAAAAAAGAAGAAAAAAAAGGAAGAAAGAGAGTGACTGCAGATCTGTTATGGTCTTCTCTCTTTAGATTAGTTATTACTCCTTTTAACTACACACGCATGGCTCTTATTATGGAAATTCGGGAAGTTTTACCAGCAACGCTAACCATGCTCAGCCGAGCAAAGCCAATGCGATACAACGAACCGAACAACCAATTCCGAAATCATTTGGAAACGGCAATAAGGCATAAGCACAACTCGTAACAAACAGTTGAACATAACAAAAGCAACTAACTAACTAACTAAGCCAAGTTTGTTGCCGGTCTCTGGCTTATACATACGTTTATATATATGCGTTTAAGCGTTTGTGCCTTTAACTATTATAATCATGCTGCAGCTTTACTAATACAATTGCAAGCAAAATTATTGACGAAGCAAAGCAGAAAGAAAGACAACACTTACTATATAACAAATGTACCGTTATATGAAAAGACCTGCTGACACACTTCCGCGATCGGCTTATAAACGAATCACTTGGGTTTAGCTGCTTCATTTTCTGTTAACCAAAGCGCAAACGCGCTATAGCATCGCTCTCTTTCTCTCTGTCATACTTAGCACTCTCTTTTCCATTTTTTTTTTTTTTTTTTTTTTTTGCTAAATAAACTCGTGTTTGTGTGTATTTCAGAGCTGGGTTTTCTCTAATAATTTGTAAAGCAAAGAGAGCGATACTCTGAAAAAAGGAAAAACAAAGAGAGGCAGTAGTCTTCGGTTAGCATTTCTTTTTTTTTCCTTAACCGATTCTGTGAGCTTTTACGTAAGTAAATATACGTCAATCTGTTGTTGTATATGAGTGTGTAAACACCATCAAAATTGACTGAAAATAATGTTTATGCTATAATCGCCTTTGCTGTCTATTAATATGCTTAGATATACATCTACATGTGTATGTGTGTCATATGTTTTTTTTTTTTTCCTGTTTTTTTTTCACTTCAGGTATATTTATGATTTACATATAAATTTATTTCTTTCCAGAACTCAGTTTTAGATAAATTGCATAGATTTACATAAATTTCAGCAATGCAGCCACGCGAGCCCCTATCGATCATATACGAAAGACTATCTCGTATCGTAGGAACACACCATTGCTGCTTGTTGAGCTGTTAACATATATGTTAGTTGTGTGTTGCATTATCTTTTGTTGTCGGATTTTGTTGTTGGGAAAATTCAATTTTTTTTTTTCTTTTATAACCGACACACACACACACACACACACACACACATACACACACATCCACCAACAAGCTGTTATGGGACAATTGTCATTCACTTGGATTTAACTTTATATCTGCAGAATACAGTCAATGTATACACATAACTGTTGTTATAATAGGAGGCTTTTTGGATCATTTACTTGTACGCCACAATACAGCATTATATATATTAACAATAGGGTAATTTATTAAATGTGTGTGTGTATGTGTGTATACCTAATTAATACCTAACGGTATATGTTTCAAAGATATATGTTTAGTGTTTCGTTCACACTTTTCGCACGGGGGTCAAGTTTACGTTTGCGCAAAAAAAATCGGAAATCATAAGTGCTTGTAGAGTTTATATGACAAAGCAAAATATTACTCGATACATTTTTATAAAACTGTTATCAAAGAAAAAAAATCGAACAATAATTTTCTCACTTCGCCACTTCTGACGCTTGATCAGCGATCTTAAATTTTAAACCGAAATCTAATATTTCATGTCCACATTCCCCTTGAAGTTGTTTGCGCTCAGAAACTCAGTCTGATAAATTGCTGTCTAAACGAAAGGCTATACAGAACAACCTGTTGATGCGGTTTTCTAAGAAAACTTTCATCATCTCCACTTGACAGACAACCTACAAAACTTCTCACTTCTCTAGCCAAATGAAATTCCATATGCTAGGTGTATACTATGCAAAGTTAAAAGAATGATGGCTAAGCTTGAGTTCTATAATCATCCGCGAAATGGTCAAGTTGCCCTCTAACATTATTCCAGTGATGGCAATAGGATGCGTGGGAAAAATAAAGACAATTAAATGCAAATTTATTTTTGCGTACTTTGTGTGAAAAGATTTCGAATTATTTTTCAATTGATCGAAAGTAGCCTTTAACGGGTAATGGTCTCTATTTTGTGAGTGTTATTTTTTTGCCGTTTTCCCTATCGTTTTCAATGATCTCTTAACCAGTTAGCTGCGCATGACGCGTACATGTGCCAAATCAAATCTTCATTTTCTTACGTTTGACGTCTACCCAAGCCATATGAAATAACAGTCAAGTAAGAACGTTATAGTTAGGGAGCATCGATCATTGCATGCCCTACACAGCTTTGTCGAGTGCAGTTATTCACCCGTTTTGGTAACAACCAACACCAAAATGCGGACATTATTTTCATGCAAAGCCATAATATTTGTGAAAGCCGCATATTGGAAGTTCACATTTTCTCTTCATATAACGGTTTGCGTTCCGTAATCGCACCTATATATGTTGGGACCCAAAAAAATAGACCTGTGTGATCCAAATTTCTTATCATTAAATTTTTGCTGAAAAGCTGCTATGAGTTAATGTTCATTATAAAATATTAACCAATTCGAATCATTTTGTAACTTTTTGGCCATTTTTAAATATGCAACAACCAGAAGGACTTGAGATAGACCTACCTTCTGTTATACTGATCGGTTCACAATCAGTTTCAGAATAAGAATCAATTTCTGAATTCATTCTTACGTACGGTCACAAACTTGGAGATGGCAACTTGGAAGCAAAGAATTATTAATTTTTTTATCTAATAGGAATGAAGTTTTATTCGCTTTATTTTGATTTTTTCGTATATATATATTCTGGTATACGCGTTTTGAAGAATTTTATCCAAGACGTTTTATTCCGAGTTGAACTATTTATGTATATCAGAAACTCTGGCGTCATACCCATAGATTATGTTGTCGTGGAGCCACAGCTGACATTTGAAGTCAATTTGGAGATCTTCTAAAAAAAATAGTTCTTCTTGCAGTAGCTTTGGAGTAATAAATTTTAGGGATTGAAGCATGATTTCAAGCACAAAAATAGTTTTTCTCATGCCAAACGCTTTTAACGTGTTGTCTGATGATGTGAAGACGAGCGGAAAAGGTATACAATAAAAAAAAAATTAAAACGAAGCCAAAGAGTATGAGCTGCGTGCATTCTACTCAACAATGTTATTGTAACGATATTTATAGAAAATTCAAAAAAAAAAAAAAGCGAAAACTGTGAGAATATGCTGTGTGGTGTTTTCAGAAATCTTTTCTTTTGTGTTTTCAGAAATCTTTTCTTTTGTGTTTTCAGAAATCTTTTCTTTTGTGTAGCTTTCTATTGTAATAAAGTTCCTGTCAACATTTTCTTGATAAGCCTGGAATCTTAGGACCACAAGAATGCCCTTCCATTTTTGAGATAAGGTATAATTTCTCCAGCAGTTGTTTAAAAACAAAATCGCGCCTTTTACACTGTACACGTGTAGCAACATATTTGAGAAAACGACAAGCGACGAATTTATAATCTACGACGGAACACTTCATCCTAAATTTTTTATCTCTTGGCAAGAGCATTTAAAGTTTTCGAGCTATTTTCAGCCTCATATTTATTCAGCAGCGAACTTAATCAAGCTGCACCGACTTATTTTTGTTAGGAAATGCATTTATGGAAACATGAATGCTTTGCAAAGACATCTATCTATCAGTGCACTGAGGAAGTTAGATAAAATATTTCATCAAAGCAGAGTTTTCGGGGCGTTTGAGGAAAAGCATATAATTTCTAGAAAAAGACTTTAATGAAAGATAATGAATTTTTTCCCGCCTATTCTCGAAGGTTTGCAGCGCCTAATAAGTCAATAAAGAAAGCTTCTTGTTCTGAAAGATTATCTTTTAAACTAGTAGAAACAGATAGAAGCTCTACAGGGGAACACGACCTGCCATGAAAACTACTTGATAGTGAAATAATTCTTATAACGATTTTTCAAAATAAGATCGAAGAGTAAGGGGAGCGGTCGAAAAACTGGTCCGATTTTACCAAATTTCCTCACAAGAAAAGAAGACGATACGGACAGATAGACAGACAAGTTTAGATCGAAATAGAAAGTGACTCTGAATTGATCCGGATAACAAAGAGTACGTCTATCCCAAATCCTCCAAGAGATGGCACCCGCACAAACTTAACAGATGTTTATATCACTAGTGGTATAGAACACACAAACAAACAATTTCCTGAAAAGTACGCAGCAACTTCCTCCCCTTAACTAACAAAACTTACATAGGAAATTATATCTTGACCAGTACTCTTCAAAATGATTGGGTCGGTCTGACGTTAACTGTTTATACGCGTTTAAAAGACTTTGTTGTAGCATTCTTTCGCAATGCTTTAAAAGGCGATTCCTAAAGTTCACGAGCTGCACGGAATCTAGAAAGATTTCATATTGCAGATGCTTATAATGTTTTTCCTTTTTGGGTAGTAATGATCGCATTGAACCAGCAAACCTTTTTCATTTTTCCAAAAATAGATTTCCACAGGCACTAGGCAATCGAATTTCAAGCGAATTTAAAGCGCTTGAGTTTGCAAAAAACCTAAGAAGAAGCGAATTTTAATTGGAAGTGATTCTCAGGTTCTTTTAAAGCCCTTTAAAGCCCCTCGAAATTGATATCGAAACAGGACATAGGATTCAATCGTGCTTTTTCATTGGAATTAGAGAACGGATTGCGATGATTACTGTTAAAGCTTGTAGTTAAAAAGGTTGTAGTGCTTAGAGTACACTGTGTGAGCGACAGGTTCATTTTTTAGATCCATCTAAATGTTTTCTGTTAGAACCACCTTCGGGACAATAATAACATATATTATGTGCAAGCGAAGAGCAAGGCATTCGACTCTGACTCTTTGACTAACTATTTCCCCTCAAAATTATAGGCACGTCCGATGCTTTAAACAGGAAGGCAATAGAGCTTTTGTTCAAATTTTTGCCTAAAAGTCTTTGCTGAAATTCTTCTCTTATGTAGCCTTTTTGGTCTTTTTTCCTAAACGTTCTTGTAGCGATATATACTTTCTTAAAACTTCATTAATCTGGTGAGATGTGCTCTATTAGGTGGAAATAAATTTTTCGAAACGTACTGCATGGGACTGAGCGGTAACGCTAACGTTATGGCTTATGAATTGTGGATAACATTTTTATATGTATAATAAAAAGCGGATTTATGTATGCGTTTGTAAGACATTCTTTTAATCGTGTAATTGTCTTTAATCGTTTGTCGCTATAATCGGCATAATTTAATGTTTGTTTAAAGTGTTAAGCAAGTAAGCAAGAATTGTCATAAAAAAGTTTTTAAGTTTTTTTTTTTTTTAACTAAAAGCACATCTATGTAAAAACACAAATATTTCTTTAGCGCTTAATGTTTTTTTTTCTTTGAACGAAAATGTAATGTTTTATCGTGTTTGCCCTATCAAGCATTCAAATCATTTTACAACGACTGCCATTACTACCGTTTTCTAAATGTAATAAGTTGTAGTAGTAATCGTAATTAAATGCTGTACTGTGGATTGCGGTGTAGTTATAGTTGAATTTTATAATCTTACGAAAAAAGAAAAGCAAAACGTGCAATAACTATAACGGCAACTAAGAAACACAAGTAAGAAAACTGAGGAAAAAGATCGACTTTGTTATGACCGACCATCTTTCAAAAACAATTTCAAAAATGTATGAAAAATATCTTTTCCTCATTGAGAAAGCATATTAGCGGGAAGATTAAAGTCAAAATACCACAGAAGCATACCACAGCTTTCAATTCATATGCGAACTAGGATGACTTTATTGCATTTCCTACATAAGGTCTTGCTATATACAAAAGTCGCTTCACCTAAGTCTTAAATCTTTTTTGACTACTTACAATAATCCGACGGACAGACGGACAGACGGACAGACGGACAGATATGAATACATATCTCGATATCCAATTACCAATAGGTTTGTTACGAATCATTTGACTTGCTTTGTATGCCCTCAAGCTCGACCTGATGAATATAGAAAACAAATACTAACCAATAATGCAGCTATGGCTACGTTGATAAATACCACGAATTATAGATTTGTACGAGTGGTTTCTTATCTTCTTTAAAATATGTATGGTGTGTGCAAGAGTGTGCTTGTGTATGTATACATAGATATGGGGAATTTTTATATTGAGTAGCTACCACATTTTCATTCATTCATGGCAAATATGAAGAGTGCTTAGCTTAGAAAAAGCTACCAACAGCTTAACACAGCTGACGATGATAAAGACGACGACGACGACGACGATGATGATGATGATGATGATGATGGTGGCTGAAGTTGCTGCTGTATCAGAAAGAAGCAGTTGACCAAAATTGTTTTACACATACGACGGATATGTGTGAGTTGTTTTCATTGCCACAAATGGCTATGCGGCCATAGCGGCCGCACGGTCACATTTAGAGTCTCTTAGACGAAGCCATGAAAAGCAGCACAAGACAATATGCACGCCAAGCAAGCATTTGTTCATACACAAGCGGCACGTGCGACCACTTGTTTTTTTATTTCTCTATGTTTTTTTTTTTTTTTTTTTTGGTTTTTTTCTTTTACTTATATACATGTATATACATACATGTGTAACTTTTGCTATTCATTTTTTCATTTTTACTTTTTTTATGGCCACAATCATGAATGCATACGTATACATACGTGCATACATACATATATGTAGATTGTGCAGCTTTACTAATTTTAATGTCTGTCAAAGCCCAAAATACTATTAGCCATCGTAGTTGACCCCAATGTTGATGCATAGCGTTGTAATACAGACAATCAATGGCAACGTACCGTGTTGCCGTCCGAGTCGCTGCTTGCAGTTGTTTAACTTCTTAAGAGTTATTGTGTTGCCTAATTTGGGCGGTTTTACTTTAAATCATTGCATCTATTGATTCACTAACTAGCTGATGGACTGACGAGCTGGCTGACTAGTTGACTAGTTTGTTTGCTTGCACTTCACACCGTCACATTGTTCTCACATTTACGTTGTTATTCGTTTTTTTTTTTTTTTCTCTAATATTTTTCTTTACATAGAATCCCTCAACTTATATCACGTACTTATATTCTCGGTCTTGGTCAAGTTTTTGTTGTTTTGCTCTTTTTTGTTTCATTTCTTGTTTTTTTTTTTTTTCGGTTTTTCATTTCGCTAATCATTGCAATTTGTTTAAAGTTGATTTTTTGTGCATGTTGCGATATTCTCCGCTTTTATTATTTAACCTTGTACCGCTTTGTTTCGCTTTTCTTTGCCAAGTTCCAACTAAATTCATTCAATATCTTTCATGTAAATTGTATTGTATTGTAGGTATCTTCTATGCGCTCGATGTGTTCTACTCTCTGTACACAGTAATGACCTCGTTAAATTTACAACTTCCATAATTAGTTAAACTTGGCCCTTTAACGGAAGTTTTAATGTATTTCTTCTATTTCTTCTGTTAAAATACCACAATTTATGTATTTCGCGATTTAACTTTGTCTCTTATGCTATCCGCTTAAGTATAATTTAGAAATTGAGGTTAAGAAATGAAATTCAATTTTTTATTTGCACTCAACAAGGGTCGCGACAAAGCAACATAGCAAACACTCACTAACGAGGTTAACGTTGAGTTTTGTATGAATCATTATTATCTTCTTTAAATTCATAGGCACCTTATGTGCACTTTGTTTTCAGGATCGAAATAGTTAATTAAAATTAAATGGAAAAATATCCATTGAATTGTCGACGCAAATGCTTTACAATGCTTTCTTTAGCTGCTGTATTGAGACACGGAGACGGAACCGGAGACGGAGTTCAAGTTAATGTGAAGTTCTATTCATTTCGGTCCTTTCATCTGTGTTCATTTCAGGTCAAATCGAAAGTCATAAAATTTTGGAGATCTTAAATAACTAACGCATTTACTCATAATTACACCGCTTGCGAGGATGCAGGCGGTCGTTAAGATAGCTTACATTTAATAAAGGTTCGAGACTTTGCTGAACGTGTCAGGATTTTCTGGAGTAAAATACACAAGGCCCCTATAGAGGTATGTTTATATTGCACTACATTACTTGCGGAAAGTGACGGATCTATGCTCGACTTGAGATAGACCCCGTTTGCTTCTCTGCTTGTCCATCTTATGTGTTTAAACTTCTTCGCACAATTTCGAATACGTTTTGGGAAAATTTGTGGGACTGATATGTTTCGGTATAAGAAAAAAACATATTAAGAATGGATGGGATCGAAGTGCGACTGGAAGTGCGTGGAAAATACAAAGTTTTAAAAACGAATTTTCTTTTTTAATAATTGTCGGCAGAATGTGATTTACGCAATGAGTGTGGACAATCGCGTGGATCGCTTCTTATCAAAATAATAAGTCTTCATAAATGCCATAAAATTTCATCACTCGTATTTTATTATAAAGATTCGTCCTCACATATTCACGTCATAGCTATCCATAGAATCCAACGAAAAGCAAATCTCTCTCAACTAAGGCGATGCACCGAAATGTCCAAAAGAGGCTTCTGCAAGAGTTCGAAATAGTGCAATGGAAGACGCTCAGCAGACAACTACCTTTCGTGACTTCCAAATAGACATTAACTGCTAAGAATTAAATCTGTACGATACGGTGGTTGCGTGAGCAATTCATACTTTGTATGATTTTGTCTGCGCCATATTTTGTAGAAGAGAGAGTATGTAAACTTTTCTTCTTCATATGCAGTCTTCTCTTCTCCTACCCCTGTTTTTTAATTTGCTATTTATTCGATCCAAAACTGTTGAATCATCTGTGTAGGTTCTCGTCTCACTCATTTTAAGGTAGTCGATGAAGATTATATCATGTGCGACCTAAAAAATACTTTGCTGAAGCGTGCTTCTTTTCCCGCTTTGGGGAGCAGAAACTCTTTTGTTTTTTAATGCTTCATGTGATTCTACTGTGTAGCGGTGAAAATAAGTCTCCATGAAATAGCTCACAACTGAAATAAGAAGATCTTTTCAAGTCTGAGATTTTTTGTACATTAAGTTGGCCACGTCAACTGACATTTTTGTCAAACTGCCTGCCCATGTCTACAGTAGTTTAGCGAATAACGATTTTAGATCTACTCTCATCTAGAGAAATGCCTATTTCGAGTCCACTTTTTTTCTTCACCCGAACCAAATGACGTCAAGAGACGGGTTTCAAGTTCCGAGAGTTGACAGAAGACAGATGACGCTAAACTAAATGAAAAGGACGGTTGCGGGAGGATATAAGTTAATTATAAATACTTTGAAAATCCAGGCAATGCGAGAAAGTACCTTATCTTGATGTAAAAAGCAAAAGTTGTCTGTCTGTAATACCGGCAAACAGCTTCGACCAAACGACGGGCAACATTGCACTACGATTGTTATTAATTTAGCAGAAAAAACAAAGTCTAAGACTACGGGAAGAAACAAATGTTATAGAAAAATTGAAACTACACCAATATGGGAGAGTTTTGCAACGAACTTTCCCGAGACATTTGATTAGATGGTCACAAGACTTAATTCCATTGAATTTGTTTCTGGCACTTTTCAGCTACTTCTACATCATCGTTTCCTTGCTTCCTCCGCACGTACTGCCGTACAATGGAATGATTTATATATTAACGAATAGTTTCTTTTTCATACTATGTACGAAATCATTGTATTATGATCCGAGGTTTTTAGAATTTTTTAAATACAAATTTCCTTCTTTTACGTATAACAAAAACCGAGTTAATGGCCGCACTCGCCTATTAGTGAAAGATACGAAAGGTCACCGAACTTTTATTTCGAAAATATTCTTTTGATTTATGTTTAATGTAAAGCTTGTGCCAAAAATTGACTGGAACTTTTGGGGTCACATGTATTTAATTATATGTGTACAGAAAAAAAAAAAAACAAAAAAATGTTTCATTATTATATTCATTTCGTCTACTATGTATTATTTATTGTTATATATTGGCAAAAGCAATTTTATAAATTACTGTTGAAGAAAGGCAGTGCGAAATAAACAAATGTAATATGAGAGTTGAAACGAATTTTCAATGCCTTCCCGTTGTAAATGTGCAAGAAGTAGCATGAAATTTAACCTAATCGGCGCATTTTCGGATGGACTTACATCAAGTAAAAGTTTAACAAATGGTCATTGAACTTATTAAAATATTATTAACTTTTTGCTATGGAACTTATAATAATATCGCCCTTTTGTGATTTTACCTATCCGACTCCTTTTGCGATTAAAGGCCTTGGCCCCGAATTTTGATCTTTTTCATAAGTTTCATTTACCATTCCTAGGAGCATTTGTGTGCGGACTATTCACAGAAAGTTTTTCTGCTCTTGTCCGTTTGCCTATTTCGATCCAACTCTCCCGAGTCGGTTGACTTTGCGAGCAAGTTACCAATACCAGTACCAAATTTCACTGGGACTTGTTCATGCTAATCCATTTTCACCTGGATATGATCTGCGAAAGTAAACTTTCCGCAAGTCGCTAGTTGTGTCGGCAGATATAGTATCTTGAATCTGTATTTTGTTTAACCATTTCGAGATATAGGCTTCTTAGAAATGCGGGCAGTCTTCACGTACACTCATTTTATGAAATGTGGGAGTTTCGTGACAATATTATTAACCTTTAATTTTTTTTATGACGGAAATTCCACCGCAAGACACCTTTAATTGAAGATGCCTAACGAGACTTCCTTTAATATTTTTCTAAAATTTTTTTCTACTACTTAAACATGTGCTTACGGCTCTTCTCAAATATTATTATTCCACTGCCATTCCTTCTATTGCAACCACCGAAGGATGGTCTCCATCCAGGACAGTAAATTTCTTTAAGTTCAGTTCCTGAAAAAACTTTGTCCTCTGTTCGTCTTTCTATTGTTGCACGATAGTAAAAATTATTTTGCACTCGGTTAGTGCAAAAAACTACAAACACCTCAGGCGACAAAAATTGTAACGTACTCCTCCCATCCTACGAGAATTTGGATATTCACATTGAAAAACGGTTTTGATCGCCCCGGTGAGATAATTAACCAAAATTTGAAATTTCTTGTTCAAACTTTGCTTGCTAGCAGGCATGCAGGCGACAATGATTCAGAATGGCAAAGCGATCCAAAACATCTGTAGCTCACAAATTTTTCATACTAGTGCTAAAACAGCAATAAATTTAATATACGCCGCGTTAATGGACACTAAAAGAGAGAGAAAATTAATTAGTGCAACTATTTGTTATTTCTGTTTGACTAAGTGTGTGAGCTTTTTCTTTAAAAAATATTTATTATTATTATTCGAAATATCAAGTTTTTCTACAATAGATTTTGTTCTTTCGCTAGGTTCGATGGTCGGCGACTTTACGTTATTAGTCTATTTCCGCTTCTTTTTTTTCTGTATCATCTAGTGGCAACAAGTAAGTTATAACAAAGGTTCACAATTAAAGTGTAATTTGTGTGCTTAGAAATTGATCGAATTAAGTCAAATTTTGATCGACAGTGCACATGATATCAAATCATTAAGGTTTAAGCGCAAATGTTTGCGTATAAGATAACTTGTTTATCTATTCTCTGAATTTTTCTATGCTATCTCAAGTGTATTCTGTTGAATGTCCGTCTGGTCTAGCAGTTAAGAAGGACCGCTATCCAGTTGAGTTAAAAGGATTCAATTACGCTTGTTTAGTTGTAGCTGCTATCAGTGCTCGTCATAACACTTAACGATTCGGCATAAGCCTCTGGAATTGCGCCCCATTTCGGCCTCTCTTCGAGAACCTGCCTGGTAGTAGCGACTCTTATTTACTCGGCTATGCGGCAGCAGACCTTTGCACATCGTAGGATTTTCTTGATTGTTTAACTTTAACAGACATTTGACTAAAACACATAAGAAGTTTTCCATTAAAGTGGGTTGCGTTGGCTCGAACAAAATTTCTCTAGAGAACGACTGGATGAAACTACAACTGAAATTTGATTTCGTAAGATTGGGAATCGAGTAAATGGTACGACTAAGTAAATGAGGTGGCGCTATTAGAATATGTTTTTTTTTTTTCTTTTTTTTGCCAAAGTCATTGTGCCTTAAAAGGTTCTCTCAAACCTCTTTTCAAATATCCAAATAAATGGGCGGACATACACAAAGTGTTTGAAGATAAATTCGAACTTAACTAGCAAAGACACTTATCAGCTGCCTTAACAGGGCTCGATTCGGTAGTTAGGTCTAAGGTATGTCTGGACTAGAAATTCAATTCTTCATCCAAGCTGGGGAACGTAAGACATGCTCGCGGACACCTCAAGAGTCTATATAAAAATACCTATAAAAAATAATAAACGTGGGGAAGAAAATCAAAATCTGGAACAATGTTTACGAAAGTTTTGAAATTTGGTACGTTAGCACAAAGCGACTACGGGAGAATGGAGACCCTGTTGCGGCCAAAAGAAAAATATATCACGGGATGAACTACTCAGCAAAGCTCAGTTAGGCCATATTTTGGGCATTTACAGGGAGAAAGCCCTCTTAAGGCAGTTGGTAGGTGTCCTTGCTAGTTGCATTGGAATTTATCTTCACATCATTAAAAATCTATTACAAAATGTTTTCGGTGTTTTATAAAATAAAATACGGGAAAATCGTCCATAATCTCGTGCTTATCCTTTAAATATTTAAAAGTTAGATACTAAGACTTGCAAGCTTGTGAGTTCATTGCTCGGCTGCGGAGCTATGTGTTTAAGTCAGAACGTGTGTATGTGCTGCATGTTTCCGCCTTCTTATCTCAATTTGCGAAAACAAACGAGCGCTAACTACATATGATTCACGGACGAGCGGACCGATGTACAGACAAATGGTCTAAGCATTGCATTTCAATTGAATTTGCGTAACATCCATCTATCTATTTCTGACTTTTGTAAAGAAAATCAAAAAACTGATTGATGTTACTTGCAAAAAAACTCACTTACAGTTGGCTTCAAAGCAGAGAGAAACAATTGCATGTGCATGTGAGAGAAAGAGAATAATTACTTACCATATATTGCTATCTAGCAACGATTCGTAGACTGTTTATTCCAGAGCATATCCATTCTGAACGTTAGGTCTCTTATAATCCACTGTTAATCCTTTTGATGCAAATGTAAATATTCTGGCAGATTAATCCTTTTTTGGTAGGTTTTACAGTTTTTATATTTTTTATTAAATGCATTTTTTCCAATATGTATTTTATGAATTTTTATTTTTTTGTATTTTTCATAAACATACATGAAAAATAAAGAATTAGAAGAGAAAAGAAGAAGGAGAAGACATCAAGCTTACAAAAAAGTTTAGTATTTAAATGTAGTTTAAAACTTAAAATGCATAACAATTGCAATTCTATGCATGTAGGGATAAGAAAGAGTTATGTGGGCGAGAGTGGAAATGTTTAGAGGAGACCGCGACCGCACATGAAAAAAACAAAAGAAAAAAAATCACAGAACCCAAAACTTTGAAACTTTGATAAAAAACCATAACATAATTAAAAATTGAAAGAAAAGCCAAAAATGGGGAGGTACTCACAAGAAAGCAAAAAACATACACAAACACATAATAAAACACAAATGTTTATATTTTATATATATTTATGTATATATATATATATATATATAGATTTATATATAGATATGGATATGTTTGTCTGTTCATAAGGAGTATGAGGTTAAACGAAAATCATTGCATTGAATTTTTTGAAGGAAAAAATAAAAAAAATTGTCTTAAATGATTTGTGAGTGAAGAAGTAATTAATTAATTATATCCGAATACTTTGAGAAGGCCTTAAGGGGCTGTACTGGCTTTCCTATATGTAAGGCAATGGAAAATATGGAAAGATTATATATATACAAAACTTAATTGAGATATTTAGTTAAACTAAGAGTAGACAGGTAGGTTACTATGGCGCGGATAGCAGCAGTATGGGATAATTTGTAATGACCTTATCGGGGAAATGATTAGCATTAGATGAGGATTATAAAAATTTTGTTTCGTGAAAGTATTTACAACAGTTTTCTGATTGTTTTGATATATATGTAGGTATTGGTTTTATTTTTTTAATTTTAAAATTTTTTTTTTTTTTTTTTTTTTAAATTAATATTTTTAAAGTTAAGTTGTTTAATAAATTTTATCTTAATTTGTTTTTGAAATATTATTTAATATTCATTTAAATTATGAATATATATATATATAGATATATATATATATATATATATGTATGTATGCATGTAGAGGCATTTGGCAACTTTATATATTTCCTTTTTTTTCTTTCTTTCTTTCTTTCTTTTTCAAAGAATTTTGTGAATTTTCATTTATATTAAAAAGAATCTATGTTGCACGTTTGGTTTTTTTTTACAAATTCTTGCTAATATTTAAAATTTTTTCAAATTTTTTTTTGAAACTTTTTCTTTAAAGCACTCCTTTTTTGCAAAGAAATTTTCTCGTTTTCTTTTTCATTAAGAGAACACACGCATTAATTTTTGTTCCTATTTTATTGTTTTATATTAAAATGTTTATTATTATTATTATTATAATTATTATTATTATTAAAAAACAACGCGGCGCACACTTAACGAAAAAAAATCTTACAAATCCGTATACGACAACGGTAGAAAGCCAACTGTGCGCAGGCGCTCGGTCACGAAAAAGAAATTCAAACGATGCTGTTGTGAGTGCCTGCCTGACTGCTTGCCTGCTTGCCTGCTTGCTTGCCTGCCTGCCTGCCTGCCTGCCAATGCTGCTGCTGTGTTTGTGTGCAGTTTGTTTGTTATTCGCTAACTTACAATAACGGAAAGTCAGTCAGACATATGAAAAACAACGAAAAAAAAAAAAAAAAAAAAAAAAATTAAAATCAAACACGCATACCTGTAAACATAGATACATATAAACACATTTTAAATAAATATATAGGTAAATATATGTGTTAATACATGTGTGTTTGTGTTGCAGAAGCTTACACATAAGAATGGTTAATTTTGTTGAATTTATTTATTTATTACGAGCCAAGTTTGTAAGCCATGATTCTCACTCTCTCGAACTCCGTCTCTCATAATAATTTTTCCATTTCTCTTAATTTTCAAATTTGCATGAATTCTTGCATTCTCAGAATGCTCTTATGTTGCGTCAACATGTAGCTAGAAACTCGGCTTTCAATGAAATTCACCTTAAGCCTTAACTTTTTAATGGTCAAAGTCAGGGACAAAATTGTTTTGATTCGATTCTGTTGATATAGAAGAGAGCGCGATGATCGCGTGTTTTTTTTGTTTTGTTTTTTTTTTTGTTTTTTGCTTTCATTTTAATTCAACATAAAATCATCTCACCTTTTATGTTTTCTTCTTATATGTATGTATGTATGTACGAGCATATAATCTCTTATTTTGTGCGGTTTGCCTGGCGTTTATTCAGTTTATAAAATTGATTTTGGCTTGACTGGATGGCTGGTTGTCTGGTTGGCTGATTGCCTGGTTGGCTGAACGGCTGACTGACTTGACTTGACTGGTCGATTGCTTACTGGCTTATCGTCTGCAATATGTTGCTGTGCAAGTTTAAAAGACGTGATCAATGTGGCATAGATTTATTTCACATTGTTTTTCTTTTCTGTGTTTTTCTTCTTGTTGACTTACTGACTGACTGATTGTCTTTACATTTCATTGCTGTTGTCGTTGTTGTTGTTGTTGTTGTTGCTGTTGCTGTTTTAGCTCAAGCTGTAATGCCAACCAAACAAGTTTGTAAAATGCATAATGATGACGTTTGTTTCTTAACTCTTTTGGTTTTTGCCGTTTTTTTTATTTTTTTTTTTTTTATATTTTTCCTTTAGCTCTGCTTTATAGGAGCAAAACAATTGCTTGATTGATGGGCTATAAATTAATGAGCTTGAGCTTGAATTTTAAAGGTGAAATGTTGGGCAAAGAAGGAGGGCAAGACGTAAGTAGACGTTCAAATTGTGTGTAATGAAAAAAAAATAAAAATAAAAAAATAAATAAATAAATAAAACAATGAAATAAAAAATGGCGTTTTGACTGATGAAATATTAACTATACCGTAATGTATGGGAAAATATTAATTCGCAGGAAGCATGAGCTTATTCGCGAATTGCTTGTTCACTTCTCGCTAACCATCGGTAAATAACAAATATATTTACGAAAACATTAACAAGAATTTTGTTATATGGAAATGTCGATAGCGTCTTCATTTCCGTCTGCTTAAAAGTTGTTAAAGATAAGCAGTACAGCAAATCAATCTTAAATAATGAACTTTCGAAAGTGATGTTGGTTTTCAAAGATCAAATCAGTACGATGTTGTGAAAAAGTCGTAACTCGCTGCCCATTTTTCAACGGAAAGCTTAATATTCATGATGTAAGTATACACACAAATGCAAAAAGCTCTCAGAAGGTCAATGGCTTATACTCCTCCACCATATACTTATTATGTACAACTCATATCAACTGTATCTCTGAATACTTGTAACCTGAAATTCCCTAATGGCGATCGACTAAAAATCGGAAGAAATTGTCAAAGAAATTATTTTTCGGGTCCGCCGATGCTTACTTCCTTTTCCGCCAAAATACAAACTAGAGACACTAAGTTACTATTATCCGATTGAAGTTATCCTCTTTGGAGAGACCGACAATAGATGCTTGAATTTTGTCCATCAAATCCGAGTGGTATCCGAGCCTGCTTTCTTCTATTAATGGTCCAGGATGTTATAGTAATGACTGTAAGGAATTTTTTAAAAATATATTAAGAAAAAAATCGATATATATAATGACTAAAATTAAAATAACTATAAAAAGTAAATCTTTTTGGTAAATCTTAACGAAAAACAAGGCTGCCGTCTCTTACCAGAAGAATTCCATTAAAAGACGATGCTATTCTCTCTATTCGAAATGATCATAATTAGTAACAAAAGCATTTTTGTTACTCTCATGACATTGCCTCTCATTGAATATGAAATACATCTTGTAGATGTGTTATGCATACATACGTATCTCTATCTTGTAATGTTTTTGTTATCCACCATGCAGCTCTTTGGTTGCAGCAACTTGACCTAGAAAACAATTTTTTTCCTGTTATTTCGCCTTGTAAACGAATTTACCGTTGCAAAATGTTGCCGGCAACATTTACTGTTTTCTTATCGTATTTTTTTTTTCTTTTTTTTTTTTATATAAACAAGCAAATGGCTAATGTTGCGTAGAATATTTCAAATTTCCGAAAGAGTTTACTGCTCTGGCTAAAGCTGAATACTTGGTTACTACTCTCAGTGCAGCTTATGTGTGTGTGTGTGTTTGAGTATATGAGTTTTTTTTTATTTGCTGTCTTTTTTTCTTCAATTTTGTTTTTTTTTATTTATTTCTCTTTGGCTGCACTTGTTATATGTATGCGAGCGTAAACATGCGATGCACGCTAACTGATATACACTGTATATGCATATAAAGTACACTAAAAAAGAAGAAAAAAAATATTGGTTAAAATTGAAAAAACTATCAAAATAAAAAATAAAAACAAATTCATTTACACACTTATACACGGCCATGTACGTAGCCCAACTCATTGTCGTGGTAATTGTATTTTTTTTTTTTCTTTTTTTTGTTTTTTCGGATTTTCTTGTATATTTTATGTATAGTTTTTAAAATTAAATGTATGTTCATATGTAAGTAACTAGTGTGATGTGATGATGGTTTGTATGCATGCATGCACATTTTATGTTGTATTGTTTTACTGTATTTTTCTGCATTTGTTTTTTTTTTTGTTGTTTTGTGCTTTTTTTTTTAAATATTTTTTCCATTTTGTTTTTTATAACGGTAACGCTGCGAAAATGAAAGCTTTCATGCCAATAACCACTACATTGTGTTAATAAGTGACTCGACACGTGTGTGTGTGTGTGTGTGTGTGTGCGTTCAATATATGAATTCTTTTACTATGCATCGCTATGTTTGCATGTGCGAGAGTATAAATGAGATGATGCCTGTGGTTGATGTTGTTATATTTGTTGTTGTTTTTTTCATTGGGTACTTACGGCTGCCAATTGTTACAAGGTAGCAACAACAAATCAAACAAAAAAAAAAAAAAAAAAGAGAAAAAAAGACATCGTCCTAAGCCAAACCCTAGTCAATGTTATTTGCGGTCGTTGTTGCTGTTGCATATTTAAACAACTCATCACCATTATCATTATTGTTAGTCGTTATTATGGAAATTCTCATCCTCAATAAATATATTTTGTGTTTTTCTTCTTTAGTTTAATTTAAAGTCATCATTAGGTGGCTTCTTCTTTTCTTGACTTGTTTAGTAGTAATTTTTTTTTTTTTTTTTTTTTTTCTTATTGAATGTAACCATTGTTGCTTTTGTGCAAAATTTTTATTGTATTTCTTGTTCTATTTTTATAAGTCAGTTAAAAGAACCTAGACCCAGTTTGTATTAATAATAATATTACGAAAAAGTAGGTAAGCATTAAAGTTTTCAAATTGCAGTCAATACTTTGCACGAAAGACTTAAGAAACAAACTTGCTTTACGTTAGTATACTTGCAGAGCTTTACAAAGATATCTTCCATCGCAAAAGTACTCAATAGTAGAAAACCCTTTAAAAAAAGACGATTGGCACAATCTTCGGTTACATTTAAGTACACTTTGCTCTCAAAGGTTAAAACAGGGCATGTATCCTTAACATATTCCAGTTCAGTGCAATAAAAAATTGCAATTAGTAAGCTCGTCATCTGCAAAAGAATAAGAAAGAAAGAAGAAAAAACGTTCCCATCCAAAATTTGTTTGACATTTTGCTCTAGCTCTCTAACTCTACTTTCTCGGCTTACTTTTCCAATGTCATCCAGCATCTTTTCTTTCCAGTGCCACACCTAAGTTTCTATAGCGTGTAATTAGTTCAGGATATAATGATTTGATTTATTCTTATTTGTTTACCACTCGATCGCAAAAAGGGCATGCAAAGCTAGTAGTTGTCATATGAAATCTTTCAATCTTTTCTTTTCATTATGACCAATCACTGAACGGATATACTCTATATGCGGGACACGATGACGGTCAAAGAGAAATGAGGAAAGAGAGGGAGACTCAGCTCTATGGGTGCATTCCCAATCGGAAAGTGCTATGCCTTCATCGACTTTGACCAGGCATTACGACCAGATATCCCACGCAGCACTGAGTGCTGAACCCACGAACAATGGCTCGGTGGTCTGACTTGATGTCCGTAGGCGTTTACGAGTTATATAAAAAAAAAAAAAAAAACAGTTCAAAGACACATGTTGTCTGCTTACTATCATAGAATAGTTAAAAAATTTTAATGTATTGTCGGTAAGAAAAAATGATTTGAAATTTGATAAAAATTCGGCCAAGGGGGTCTCTAAAGCCAAAGAAGGCCTGTGACATACCCGCATTTGATATGATGATCGTCAATGTTTAAAGGTATATAAAAAGTTCTTGTGAAGCCACAAATCTAAGACAAAATGTATAAGCCAAGCACCTTTTCAACCAAACAACATCTCCCCGATACTTTTTTGCATCGATGTTGGTACTGAAGTTTGTAAAAGATTGATAGGCGAACATTTTTGTTTCGATCGGTTTGGACAAACATTTCAGCTATTGACCCAACAGTAACGAGTATTACTGACATGCTCAGTGCTCAGTTAACTTCTACTTAAGGAAGCTTACGGGGAATGTGCAGTTGCAGCAAAGGTGATAGAACATCGAGAATCAGCAGACTGTAGGCTTACCTGCCATGTGTACAATTCAAAACTCAATAGAGTGATTGCCACAAGAGTAAGATAATCCACAGATGAGGAAACGATTGGAACACTGCCTCTAAGGTATGAAAAGAAATCGTAACCCGAAGACCCCATCAACGTGGAGGACTCATAGCAACAATTGCTTGTGATCTTGAGCCGAGTCGTAGAGGAAAGGCTG
>NW_023998455.1:7673864-7693941 GCF_014805625.2 Glossina fuscipes
AATTGTTTCACGCGCGTCATTTTTCAGTTATCTTTAAGCAGATTGCGCTCATAAACAATTCCCAAATCATTTACATACAAATCAAAGTTAAGAAAAAGTGACAACAATAGTTGACACGAACGTTCGTAAATATTTATTAAATTTATGTTAAATCGGTCACTGCGGCACTAAAAGTATTTGTTTTTCTTAAACAAATAACGAAAAATTCAGTGCACACAAAAAATGCACAATAACAACATAAACATAGCATAGCGTACACGACTATTGAATTAACTGCATTGCTATGTTAATCCATAACAATAAACAACATATTCAAGCCCTTAAAAGTTGACCATATTATTTTGGTAATCGGGAAAAAGAAAAAGAAAGGAAGGCGAACTCTAAAACAAAGATAAAAAAGAAAATGAAGCAAAGTCAACTTAAAATCGGTTTGTTTGGTTAAATCGTTATAATGCATTTCGTTTAGCTGATGGTTTTAGTTTTTTTGTTTCTGGGTTGAGTTCAAGTAGAAAAGGCCGTGTCGCGTAAATACGAGTATATACACACGTACGCCTATGCCCACTATTTTGTCGAAAGTTATAAAAGAAAAAAAAAAAAAAAAAAAAAAAAAAAAGAGAAAAAGTACGCAAAAGAAGAAGAAAACCCAAGACTTGTTAAATAAAGTGCATAAAGACAGACAAAAATATAGTCGTTTTCTTGTTAACTGTGTACTTATTTGTGTGTGTGTGTGTGTGTGCGTATGCATGCACTTAAGTGCGTACCCGTTAAAGTTTACCTTTAACTCTAAAATGCGTAGCATGAAATTGCGTTCATATACCGTTAATTTTTTGTTGTTGTACTTTGCTCTTGTTGCTGGTTGGTTATTGCTGTTGTTGCTGTTGCTGTTGCTGTCAGGTAAGCTTTCCTACATATATAGTATTTTCAAGTTGTAATAGCCTCAGTAAATCAAAGCGTAGTGTAGTTTATTATTTTTATTTTTATTTTTTACTTTTTACTTTTCCTCTCTCTTTCTCTTTTTAGCATCCACCATGCTTGACTGACTTAACAAAAAAAAAAAAAAAAAAAAAAAAAAAACAACAGCAAAAAGAAAACAGAAAAAACACATTTTTGTTTTTTTTTTTATGTTTTAAAATTGTTGAATTCTCATAATTCTTAAAATAATTTCTTTTACCAAAAATTATGATCGTAGGAAGACACAAAAATTAAAGTTAACTATAAAGTGCGGTTAAAAAATGAATTTAATGACCGAAAGCGACTGAAGAAGAAAAAGACACAAAGAAGGATAGAGTTAAAGTAAAAACGGGAATAGTTTCAAAAGACTTAAGCTGAAATTGCAGGTAATGGTGGTCTTCGAGTAAAGGCGCTTTCTTCAAACTTGTTTCTTAACACTTGTTCTAAATCTCGCTAGACACTCGAATTTACCAACATCTAATAATAAATTCTTTTGCAATGATTGCACGTTGTACCGACTCGGATGCGGTTACGGAACCTTCTCCGACTTTGCAAACACGTCGTCTTGATACATCAACAATTGCGACTCTTATGCCAGGACTCTACGAAATTAGTCCGCTATATGCGTTCAACAAGGGTTCTTTGCCAAAAGGCAAGGTGGTCTCTCCTCCATTCGCTTGACCATAAACAAATTTGTTATAAAAATTAAACCAAAATAAAAAGAAAACAAAGTCGTGTACGTTGTGTTTATGAAAATGAAACAATGTTTCTTCTTCTTCTCCTGCAAGTCAGCAAATCAAAAGGAAATAATTTACTTGAGAGTTGAGTAAGAAAGACGATGCAAAACTATTTTTCGCATTTACCCATAATTGACTCAAAATTACAGAATACCAAGCACTTTATGAAAAATTGCAAGGGAAACGCTACGGTCCAGACATTTAATTTTCGAATGCATCTATCAACCATGTTCATAACTGAAATGTGTTCGCAAGATGAAATGATTACTAAAGCAGGGTGGGAGGGTATAGCGTTGATAAGTTGAAAATACAGGCAGATAGATGTATGGAAATTGTACGTAAGCGCGACTCTAGGGTTGATGTACTCTGGCTAACCCCATGAAATTAGGATTGTCTTAATAACTTGTAATGTGCTTGAACATACCGAGAACCTAGGGTTTGGAGTTATCCCTCCATGAAAAACTTTCTATTATTAATTAAGTGTACATATGAGTAATGGGTTTGGTGATGATAAGTCCGTGAAATTGGAATTTTCTAGCAGCCTTCAACGTTCTTTACAACACATCAAAAATCTCGAATAGCCTACGGGCTTTAGATATTACACATAAATATATAATAATAATAATAATAATTTTTTCGACTAATAACTCAACGGTGGTGGGTTCAAATTTCAAGTGCGATAGAGCTTTCCATGAAACCGATAGCCTTAGATGTTATCACTTTAAGACTTTCGTCGTAGAATTTATTTCTCTGGCTAAATTAATAATAATAATAATAATAATAGTGTTCTTTTACGTTTTTACACTCTACAGCATTTGTAGTACTCGGGTATATTAAGTTTATGCGGATGCGTGGAACACACAAAACCACTTGAGATATACCTGCATTTGATTGTACTTTTCATGTGTTCAACCTAAACGTCCCCATTTTTGAAATATTTTGGCGAAATATGGTTCACTGACGCGTTTTGTTCCAAAGGCCAACGCTATTGAAAATGGTGCGGATCGCTTTACTCTCCCCATGACTTCGCATAAATCGTGATGTGAATATTTAATGATGGGCCGTGCCCGACTGTAGTGTTTTTAGTTGTTGATTCTCATAGTAATAATTTTCTTGAGTCTTTTTTTATTCAGGATGAAAAACGAGTTAGTGGAACTTGCAAGCTTTACGCCTCGTTCTCAGAAGCTTGGTGCAGAGAACAATTCGTAACAATATGTTGAGTAAAGTGAAGAACCTCTTAATATAGTGATATGAAATTTTGTATAGAACGGAATCGACAACAAAAAATCAAACTGAGGTTCTAGCTAAGAATTTTCTGAAGACAAGCCTGCGAACATTTCTGTCGATTTACCTGGATTTCGATTTCTTTAATGGAAACCTTCGTATCTAATAGTTTCATTTGCAAGTGAGGTCACAGGCACTTCAAAACTCACACGATGTCACGCGATAATGAAAACAAAACTCTCAACAGGACTTTGATTTTCGAGCGATTTTGGCTTAAATTTTTCGCTCTTCGTTAATCCTTTACGCAATATTCGCTCACTTAGACGGTTGTTTCCGGATCGTACGCATAGGTCCTCGTCTCATCACCCGTAATGACAGCCGTGGATCTTCTTCTAAGAATAAAAATTAAAAATGCACCTTGTTTGTACTCTTACAACAACAACCCGGGTAAATGTGCGGCATTTGGATCTGTTGACATGAAACTCTATACAGAGGTCAAAGAGAGTGCCTTACCAAAAATGCACCTTATGTTTTGTATTCACGGTATTATATATTACGCAAATACTAAATCTAGATTAATTTAGGGCCAAACTAAACTTAAAAGTAATTATCTTTGTTTACCCCGTTTCCTTGCTTTCCTCCCTTAAGCTAATTGCAAGCAAACAAAATGCTGTAGGAATTCTTTGTAAAGGTGAACTTACCTTTCGCGTTGACCGACATGTTTTGCTTTCCGTGTATTCTGCGTATGCTTCTAGTGATGGAAATTTCATTGCGAAGAGCATGAATGTGGCAGATCAAGTTTGCCTCATTTGGACAGTGCCGTTGCTAGTAAACTTAAGTATAATACCGGAAAGTTATATTATATGAATTGATGGTCTGATAAATCGTTTTCCATTTAGAGTGGCATTCAATATCGGATAACTAAGTGGAAAAGTGCTTAATTTCGTTTACAATTCTTCGTACATTCATAACACGATAGATAAGAAAGAAGTTGTTGCAACCAGTTTTATTTGGTTTGATTTCGTTTAAATCTGAAATATTTTCGTTTTTGCGCGTATAGAGCGTTAGTATTGGTTCTCTTATGCGCGCTATTTCTTATGTTCGTTTTAATGGGGGCCTGTCAGAGACGCCATCCAGAAGTGAGCTAAACTGGAATATGTGTAACAACTAGAAACATGTACAAAATGTGACTTATGTGCTATTAAACTAAATATGTGGAGAATCGAATGCAAGCCAAGTCATCTTGTGCTGGAAACCTGTTAAGTGTGCGCACTAACACATGCATTAGTAGTCGCATAGCTCATCACAAACGAATTACAAGATATACAAAGCAATTAAAAAAAAAAAATTAAAATAAAACAAATGTCGTCGCCTGCTCACTCACCTGCTGACTGTCGTGTCACCGCACTAATAATAAAAGTCAATGCTAGGGATGTTTTTTGCCGATCAACTAAAGAGCGCACTCTCTTAGCAATTACTAGTTTTATTAATGAGCTTGTTTTTATTGTTGTTGTTGTTGTGTTAAATTTTCTATTTTTTATTCTGTATTGAATTACGAACACGAAAAACTTTACCGGTACTACTGCAACGCGAAATAATTAATATTTGCTCTGTGTTTATGTTTGCGTTTTTTCTTTTTCTTTTCCTTTTTTCCTTCGATTAGGAAAAGTGGTTTATGTGACACAAAGATATTCATGCATAGACAAGTTGCACAAGTAATTGTGACAAACAACTATTAAAAAATTTTTAAATATTTGTATATGTGTATATGAATGAAAGAAAGAAACAAGAAAAGCTTCGCTTTGGTCTTCTCCGTAGAGCTGGGCTATAAAAGTAACACATTGCCAACCACATGCTGTTTTTACACGATATGAAATGCTTAAGGAGTTAAGTTGTAAACGCATATAGCATAGGCAAAGTCTAACGTTAAATGGCCACGACAGACTGCCACTGTTAATGGCCTAAAGCATTACCGGATTTACAACCAATAGCAATAACAGCCGGATTCATTGGCCCGGCCAAGCAGACTCAAACCGATGCCAAAACCAAAAAAAAAAAAAGAAGACAAAACAAGGCAATCAAAAACCTGTACAGATTGTAACAATAACAATATAACAGCCGCAAAAGCAACAACAAGGATAGCAACAACGATAACCACGAAATAAAACTATTAACTATAGATACTATGTGACGTTTGTTTTATGTGTTAAATTTTTCCCTCTTCACTTAAGCATTAAAGAAATCCTAAGTAGGCCTTTAAATAACTTTATATAGCTTATAAATTAGTGGGATGAGCTGTTGTTGTTGTTACTGTTTGTTATTTATTTATTTATTTATTTTTCATATATATTGCAAGGAATGCTCGTAAATTAATGTTTGAACACATACATTGACATTATGATGTGTTTATTGTTAAAAGTGCCAGAGAGGTGGTAAGAGGGTGGTGCTCACTTATGTTATTATTCTATAATTAAATTTCTACTACTACTAGTGGACGACAATGATAATGCTTTCAAGTAACATGCAGTTGCTTTCAACAAGATTTTATGTGAGAACAACTTCTGCTTTTTTTTCTCCTACTTATATATACATACATATGCATGTGTGTGTTCATGTATATGCGTTTGTGCGCGTATACTTGCAGATGTGTTCTACTTATGTCATGTTTATGCCATATCTTTCTTTCTAAGCTGTATAGTGAGTGCGAGTGCGAGTGCCAGTGCGAGTGCCAGTGCGAGTGCCAGTGCCAATGCCAGTACGTATATATCTCTATGTCTCTATATGTATACAAAACATCCGCAGTTAATTCTCAAGCATCACTTAGGTGCCATTATGTATTATGCGTCTATGCAGTCCGTATGTTTATTTATGAGTGCTCTGAAAATGTAGGTCACACTCTGGCATCTACATTATGACACTCTAAGCAATCGGGTTAAATGCCTCCCCTTAATATCCTGATTATAAACACCAGCTGTGTGTGCATAAATGATTAACGTGACTTGATGACTTCTAGGCTTCTAATCCTATTGCCAACTTTTTATTTAATTAATATTAAATCTTTGCTCTTTTTCTTCTCACATCTCACATCTCACATCTTATATACTCAGAGCTTAAAAAGAATGCGGCTTTTCATCTCACGAAGGCTAAGGAAAATTTATGAATATTTTCACACCTTTTTTGTGGTTGAAGTCTTAAATTTAATTACACGACAAATCCTCAGTTTACGGTTGTTATTTGACATAAAATTGAACATTTGCTAATTGTGCTAGAAGAGGTCACAATGAATTATATTTAAGGCATAGACAGCGAAGACTGTGCAGAGTCAAATACACGGCAATCGCAAGAAATTTCTCGTCAGCTTAACTCAAGATAAGAAAACAATCAGTAAATGAATCGCTTATGTGGTCGCACTATTATCTCCAATAAAACATAAGAAAATCAAATAGATTTTCCAATCACGGATAAAGGAAGAGGAGGGCAATTTCTATCATTCATTCACTTCAAGACTTTACAGTTTCCTTATGATCAGTTACACAAAAAACCATTCCCTTTAAAACCTAAGTTTTTATTATCATCTACTGACGATATGGATTCGTTAAAAATGGTCTCACCTCTACGTCATGCCACGAACTTATTGAGTGATGTATGGCATCTTTACAAATCGTGCTATAGCTGGTTTGATGTTTTCTTTAAACAAACCGCCCTTCACTTGTATTTTCTGGCTTAAGAACCTTCGGTCTTATCATGTTTGTTAAGGGACGCCTGGTTTGTTCTTCATTTTCTTATTTTGCATTAATTTTGACATATTTGCGGCAAGAACAATTTTTTGCCTTACCGTCTCTGAGCAATTAACAAGAAATCTTTGTTAAGATAATCTCAGAATTCTTGGAAATTGCACAGAGTCCTATACATGCATGCGCATATGCATGTGTATATATGTAGGCAAGGAATCATCGACATATTCATTAATGTCAGCAATGAAAACTCTAACCTGTTGTGAAATGTTGAAACAACGAACAGCAGGATATCGGATAACGGGCAAAAGAATTGAACTTTTTTCTACTCTTGAGCAGCAGCCGCAGCAATTGCAGTAGCGGTAGCCTACAACAACAACAACAGCAGTAACAACACTAACATTAAATTTACTTAATTGTTGTTGTTGCATATAAATTTGTCGGTATAGCTGTAGCTACTACTGTAGCAAATTGCAAAAATTTGCAAAAGATAAACAAAGAAAACAAGCAGCAACAACAACGTCGTAACAGTTAATTTTGTGTAAATGTAACAAATTTTTCAATTTTATTTCTTACGCGCTAAATAAAACTGAAATTGATTTATGAGCAGAAAACGTTTACACTGTTAGTTCACGAAACCGTTTGTTTTGCTTTTGAAAAATAACTTTTGTTTTTCTTTTGCATTTTTTTTTTTTTTTTTTTTTGTTTGTTTGCATTGTCTTCAAAATGCTCTAGTTTTCAAAGATTAGCAGCAACAAATTATTTACAATTTCACTGAAGCATCGCTTTTGTTGCTGGCAATACCTCCTGCCCAAGTGTTTAACATAATTAAGGTTTAATATGCTTCTTAAGGCGTTTTATTTGCAATTTAAGCGTTAATTCTAAGGTCACCGCAGACTGTTCACACAACACGCCTCTAGCGTTTGTCTTAGGCGAAAAGACTTTTACTTCATCCCTTTCTCTCTTAAAAAAAGGAGCAAAAATTACTGTCCGATTAAACCGAATCGTTTAAATAAAGGCAATTTTTTTGTTGTTATGTTGTTTTTTACTACAAAGCATTTCTCCAGTTCAACCCAAGCAAATATGTTGCATTAGAGATAAATCGCAACTCTGTGCAAACTACATCCTAGCAAAATAAGACAAAGAGCCTTTGATAAGAATGCGCGTATGCCAGGCACATATGTGCAGTGTGCAGGAGAAGTAATTGTTTTATTCTAATGAAGTGAAAAGAACAAACGAAGGCTTCTAAAGAAAATTTTGATCTAATTTCAACAGACATGAAATGTCTCCGTCAAAGAAATGAATTCTCGTCCCCGCTTCGCTCTTTCAATGTACGCTATGCGCGCTTTGTGAAGGTCTCTCGCTGCATACATTTCACAAACTTTACATAGCTTATGTGTGGGCTATAACTATAGTGTACATAGATACGTCCGCCTTCGTTGATAATGAATTGAAGTCTTTTTCGCTTCAATTTTTTTTTTTTTGATAAAATTGTTAATAAATATCAAGCTTTTCATTTCCCCGAAAACGTATATGTCAAGCTTAAATAAAGTTTGTTGCTTAAGTCTTTTCTTTGAAATTTTTTGTTTCTTTTCTAATGATTTATTTAAAGTGTTTGTCTGGAGCGATTTGATTATCGTATATTCTGTTCTAAAATTAGACTAAAAAATGTTAAGATAAACATTTGAGTTTGAATAAAAAAGATATTTGCATAATTATTAGACTTCGCTTATATGTGTCAAGTATTATGACATAAAAATCTTTAGTGGCTAGAGACAAGAAAACAAAAAAAAAAAAAAAAACAAAAAAAATCGTGTTTTACACGATTTAACATATACGAGCGTAAGGAACGAAACAATGAATCACTATTATGTGTATCGTAGAGTTCAAAGCGTAGGAGTTGAATTAGTTTTGGTTACATTTGTTATAAAACCACTAAATTGAAGTCAAACCAAAACGTACGCGAAACGTCAAGAGTGTCTATCTCTCTTTCGTATATATGCGTTCATATCTACGTAGCTGGGTTATAAGAAATGCGTGGTAGACTAGCAGAGAAACCCCTCCCAGCGTAAACGACCAAAGAAAATAAGATGCAACACACAGTAACAAGCGCACGACCAGCAATGTAGCAAACGTCACACAAAAAAAAAAAAAAAAAAACGCAATCAACACAACAAAGAAGAAGAAAAAAAAGAGTAACGAAAAGCAAAAAAACCCAGCAGTTGAAAACATGTCGTCGCACAACTGAGCATCAATATGTTTGCAGTTATATAGTACATGAATATATATATATATAGATATACATATGCATATATAAATGAATGGTTATGCGCGGTAGAGATATTACTATAAAATAAGCACCGGAAGTAGGTCACATGCAACCATAAAACCGGATCTTATCAGTTGTGCCGCATATTGCCGCGGCTGTTGTAAAGCTATTTCGTTGCCGCCTGTCTTTGGCCTGTAGCTTGAAAATACGTGCGTACATAAGTGTAGGTTTAGAGAAAAACCTAAAGAAAAATGAGAAAAAAATACAAATAAAAATAAAAATAATATGTGTTATAAAATGCAAGTATGTGGAGAATTGTTGTTGTTTTCCTGTTGATGCTACTTTAACGCAACGATATGTGGGGTATGTGAGGAAAATAGTGCTGTGCATAGACTATAAATAAACATGAAAATATACGAGTAGTGAGCCAAGCGAAAATTTATGCACGTGTGTGCTTACATATATAAATGCATTGATGCACGTATGTATATATATATGCATGTATTTGTGTTATGCGAGCGTACACGGCAGCATGGCCAGGGTCTCAGTCGTCGTCTAAGCAATATCTCAAGCTCTGCTATGTTATTGCATTCTTGGTCTTTGTCATATGACTTGTAATAGTCAAAGTCATTGCTGTCTGACTGCAGGGGCCGAACGGCTGAGCGGCTGAGTATCTGACTGCTTGCCCGCTGCTAGTAGACTGCCAAACATAATGGCTAGTCTGACTTGCCAATTATTGTTGCTGTTTTTACGTCTCTTACCGCATAATATTTCTTTGAACAAAGTCTTAATCATAAAGTAACCAACAGGCAGCCTCCACAATCGGGCATTTATCAATGCTGAAAAGTAACGAAAAATAAATAAAAGTACAAAAACCATTTTACACCTAAAGTTGTTGCTATAATATCTGTTTAAAACTTTTGCTTACATATATCCACATTTCTTTTAATGTGTTTTTGTGTTTATTCATTTCGGCTCTAATGCAATTTTTCTCTTGACATCAAATCTCATTGTATTCTATGTTCTCCTTTGTTTTTCTTGTTTTTTTTAAACATAATAGACATTTATACACAGTTGTCACCAAATTAATATAAAAAAATTTCCTCTTAAGCACTTTTTCTCACTGTAAAATTTACATATTATTTATTGTCAGTTTTTCTCGCAAATTTTTTACTGCTTTTTGTTTTTAATGTCTTTCGGCTTCAAAAGTATGTTTAAAATTTACAAAAAACTGTTAGGAAACAAGGTTAGTTCGGTGTCTTTTAGATTTCTTCCTTCCAACATGTTATTGCGTTAAGTGTCAAACTATTTAATATTTAAGGGGTAAGATCATTGCCTTAGCACAAGTAAAGAACTTTTTTGATTATTTTTTCTTGGATGGACGGAAAGGTAACAGAAGAATTGTTTTTTCGAAATTTGCATTAAACAAAAAAAAAAATAAATAAATTCATTTAATGCACATATTGGAATTAAAAAACCCTATTTTTGATCAAAAAAGGGGTAATTTTTGTTTAAAATAAAAGGTAAAGCACTATCCAGCCCACCGTTAAATACTGTACATTATTCTAGCGGCATTCATGTAATGGCTTTCCAAAACTAGCTGCATGAAGCGATATGAGAAGTAGCCGAAAATATGGCCTGATCGAGAGCATTGTCAATAGCCCTCGTCCTTGGGCCAAAACATGTCGGTGCACAAAATTTCACCAAAATATCTCAAAACTTGCGGCCTGTAGCTTGACAAGAAGAATACAAGATGGGTGAGCGGACAGGCAAGGTTCAGAAGGTAATTCTGAATCAGTCGGCATAACAAAGGGTGTGTTTATTTCAAGTCCCTCTGCTTGTTCTATACATCCGCACAAGCTTAATACACACGTGTACCACAAACAGTATAGAATATAAAAATTTTTAAATTAACCTGCCGAAGATATCTTTTCCCTGCTCAAGTCTTGCTGTGAAAATTTCACTAACTAAAAAAATGAAAACTGTTAGAGTTATATTGCGTACCGCTGCTCTAATATTTTGTCACGCCCACGATTGTGTTTTTTTGGGTCATTTTTGAGCTAAGGAATCAATTAACCTTAACTGCGTTTTCTGAAAACTTTGGAGCGGTCTTAGCCTTGAAGTGCAATAATTTTTATAAAGCATCATAAGGTCATGCATTTGATCGCATAAGATGTCTAAAATTATGTATGACTGTAAAGAGAAAGCTGTTCAAATAAATTCAATCCGATAATAGAAAAGTGATTTTTTAAGCAAGACAACCTAGTTAGGAATTCTGAACCGAAGAAATTCATACTTCAAACGTGTGGCGAATACTTTAAAACATATTTTTCCGCATAATGTTGAAAAGAGAAAAAGTAAACCAATTAATTTAATGCAATCACAACGCCTTCGCCAAATCCCTCAGGTCAATCCTCCTCGCTTATTCATGTTCACACATTCGGTACTTTTTCACACCAATGATCGCACATTTCAAGATAAATTTTTTCAAAAGTTTTAATTCTACTTTAAGGCCTTCAAGCGATTCACACAAATAGCGCAGTTATAAGTACGGTGAGGTCGCTTTTTTTTTTCTTTGTGTGTGTGTTTTAATCAGTCATAATTCCCTCCGAAAAAGGTGAACAAATAGGCATTCAAGATAACTCTTAGACGAATAGAATGATTGTTGGTATGACACGTTTTAAAAACAAAAACAAACGAAAAAAGGAAAAATTGTGTATTGAGGCAAATGGTCGTTAACTTGAGGTTTTGTGTACACATCTTAACTAACAATCACAGAGATTTTGGGTTAAAAACGACACCCAAAAAGAAAAGAAGAGCCTGCGCAGTTGGCTTAATAATCTTTATTGTATTGTGTGGGTCATCTTAAGGTGGCACGCACACGTTTCCAAGTGTAATGTTTTATTGTATGTTAATATAGCGTTTGGTTGGCAGGCATAACCTGTTTCCATTGAATCGGATATAACTTACAATGCAAAGTTTACAAAGAGCTTCAATTGCTTTGATAAGCACTTTGGACGTATGAAGGAATTTTCTAAAACTACAATTTGTTCATTGTTTGCATTTTATGATAAGTAAGCGCTCGTTTCGTTTCGCATTCAATTGTGGGGAAATGCTTTTGAAATGAACAGATTGTCTCTGCAAATCATTTTTACATATTTCTGGTTGATTTCTTTTATGAACATTGCAGTTATTTCTTTTATTGCGAACATATTCTGCCGCAAATGTTGCTTATCTTCACAAACTCGATACAATTCGGTTCTCATGTCAATTGAATTAATCGTCCGAATAATTATCAAAGCATATATATATGGAGAGAGAGCATATATATATGGTCAGCCGCTCTGTTTTATGACCAATAATTCTTATCTAATGTCGTGTATAAGCTGATTCTAAACAAATGCTTTAGAGAAGAAAATATTCTTGAACAGGAAGAGGTTTAAATGGAAAGTTACATTTATCACCAATGGTTACTGATACGTTGATTCTATTTTTCCATTCGTATTGCCGTTAAATATGTTCGAGCCCCCGTGATATTATAAGCGTGCGATTCCGAATCGAGCCTGCCACCAGCTACTTTGTCTATTTTTGACAGATTGTAATGAGTAAAAAGTGGAATTTTAAGCACTCTTCCTGTCTGTCGACTGTGTTATAGAAACTCGGAAAGGCTGAAAACGAAAAGATATACCATATGTATGCCCACTCACACTGTATGCGACTAGATGTAGCTTGAAAGTGGCTCTAATTCGTGTGAGACTAAGTAGTCACATTGACCAGGGTCCGCTTACAAACGCCGCCAGATTAGGCAAAAAAGAGTTGGAGATAATAATCAAAAACCAATGAACAAGCATCCCCTGCCATTAGCTAAAAGATCACAATATATATTTTGCAATTTTAATGTACACATATATGCGCATGTGTCGGGGTAACAAGACTCAAGCATTCACGATCAGGTGTAGATAACTTTTGTAAATTTTTTTTCTTTTTGCATTGGTTCATATTTGAAAGACATTAGCTAGTTAGTTAGTCAGTTCGTCGGTTAATGGGGAAAACAACATAATAATAATAACAATAATAATAAACAAACCTTTCGACTTTCAGTTAGTCTAAATTTTATAACTCTTACCGCGGTATGTGCCCGCTTTCACATAAGCATCTGCAGTTTGCTTTGCCGCCTATTTGAGTTTAGAATTTATGTATGCGTCGGCAGACAAAGGTTATTTTGTTGCTGTTCTTTGTCTCGAAAATCGCCTAACGAGTCATAAATCAACAAATAACTCAAAATATATGCTATGCTCGCAAAACAACTTGTACGCATTGTCAATGTAGCAGCCACTGAAGTCATAAAAACTCTAACCATATTTCAATGTGCTAAACACAGTGTTCGCAATGATGTAAAGAAATATTTTTCATTTATGTCGTTGTAATGATAATCAAACAACAATATTGGTTGATTTCTAGAGGTTTAAGGTCGTCTCTGTATATGTCATAAAAAGTATATTTAGGCTTGCATCGCTTCAAGGCATTCAGCAAAAATAACCGCGCTTTAGGTAATGTGCTAAACGGTCGCCTTACCTGTAACGGTCAAGTTGATGACAAACATTGTCTTAGCTCTTCTACGTACTTCATTTAATTTCATTTTGACAGATTGTTTCGATAAACGTAAGACAGACCAATTGGAAGTTTTCCAGTGAATGGAGTCTGCGTTGAAGAAACCATAATGCCGAGCTTTATAATGCTAAGTAACCTGCTCTCGAAATGGCTCGATGATCTGTCTACCCACTCTTTCATTTGTTGACAGTCTCTCAACCCATTACAATCCCCCTTTTGCTTTTGCCTGAAGCTGTTCGAATAGACGCCTAAAAACTACCTGAGTTTGTCTACAGCTAGTATTAATCTAAATATTAGAAATTTTCCTCTTAGCAGCATTCGGGTAATAATGTGTTTTATAATATGGTATTTTTCGGACTATAAGACGCACCTTCTTGCTTAGAAAAATGGACTCAATTTTCGGGTGCGTCTTATGGTCTGAAGGTCATGTTAAAATGTTTTTTCCATAAGTCGTCTCTAAATTTGAGATTTGAAAGTAGTGACAACAATAGTTCGGATGAAAGTAATACGAATAGTGACAAAAAACGAGACAAGTGGTAGTACTGAGCGAATCCCTAGTACGAGTTATTTTAACTGTAAATAAAATTTTCGATCCGGAAGCAACATTAAAATTTATGTGTTTAAAAATTGTCTTGAAATGCGCCTTATAGTCCGAAAAATCCGGTACATTCATATTATGCATGTCGCACTATATGGCGACATTTATGCTGCTACATGTGTTGTACATCTTACGTTTGCATGATTTTTATTCGATTTTTTATTGAAACATATTTTCTTTAATAGATTTCAGAATGCATTGCATAAGTGAAAAGGTCATGGAGACAAAAGGTGAGTCTAGCCTAGGCTTAGTTGCTTTTATGAATCAACAACGTCGGGTTGAAAGGGTGCCTTTCCATTACAACGAGGCAAGATGGTATTCAATTTTTTAATAGGCCAGCTTGGATTGCATTCTGCATTGGTCTTCTGCACTTGTTCTATTCTATACATGCATTAACTTCAATATTGTTACGATTTTCTAATCATGCTTTAAAAAGAGAAAGTTATCCTACACTTGAAGATGCAGATATTTATTTATCGGTGTTTACATAAAGTAACAACTATTTTAGAATCGAATACAAAAGCGAAATGACAACGTGGCGTGAGAAAGTTATTCCTACTCGCCGAGCAATTTTCATTTCACGATTGGCATTATGTATTTACAGTAGATAAGGTAGTGAACTTTACTGAACGCCACTTGTCCGACACTGACCAGTTGTTACCAGTTGTTATTAGCGTATTCGAATTTTGAGGGCAGTTAGGTTCACTTTGGCCGTAGCTGTAGTGAGTGTTCAATCGTTCAATTTTTAACACTTATCGGTACGGTTTCGATCGTCATCTTTGCTATCCCTTATATTAAAGAAGAAGAAAAGAATCGAAGATAAGGGTAAACGCGAGACATTCAATATTTTAATGCCGCAAATTTAATCAATACACTATTAAGCGTAAAAGTTTTGGCAGACGGGAGTCTTCATTAAAAGGGCTTAAACTCCGTAGAAGATCTAATTTGCCGGTTAGTCTTGCTTAACCTGGCTCTTCGACCTAAAAAAAACGTAAAGAATTCTCAAACTCTCGAATTCCAAGCTTCACAGCACATTTCTTAATTTTGTTTTTACGGATCACCATATTATTCGCTAAAGCCAGGGATTAACGATTCCACAATTTTCTGCAATTCTGTGAATTTTTTTTCACTTGTCCAGAGTGATGTTTGAATTCAGGAAGGTCTTGAAATTCTTTTACCTCTGCCTATCCTTTATCGTCTTTGTAATTATTTGAAGAACATTATATGCCATATATTTTGGCTCCAATGACTGGAATAATTTTCACTGGTATGTAGTCCGTCATGAGCGTAGATTTTAGTAAGCATTCTTGAAATATAAGATCTTCTGATTGCATAATCCATATATTGGTTGGAATTCCATATGACAACTAAGAAAAAACAAGCGAATCAAGTGAAAATTGAATGCTTTCTCTAATCCCCATCTAAGATCTGCTCTGCTTGTTTTGATTCACTGCTTGACTTTTACTTCTATATAAAAATGCCTCTAATCCATTTCATAAATTCATGGTTCGATCGCTTACTACTAGAGTGATCTACATGCAGACAGAGCAATCAGATCGAAAGCAAGATTTAATCAAAAATTTAATTTAATTTAAAAATACTGTAACCGGTCGTTTAAGTCGTAATTACAAAGACATGAAATTATAAAGAACTGTGAAGAAATGGCTTAGGATGCGATCCAAATTGTTAAGCTTATGATAATATGACAAATATGACATTTTTTTTGTGAAGACAAAGAGAGAAAAATTTATAAAAATAGAAATTAAATTATTTATGATTTTTTTTGTTTTTATAGTGCTTTGTAGTGCTTGAAATGCTGCATCATCGTTATCGTCATTTGTTTATTAATTTTTTTTTTTCTTATTCCATTTCTTTTTTTGTTTTAAAATTATGGTAATTTCTTTTGTTCCACGCTGACCAACTTATTCGAATTTCTACGCGCGCATAGAATAACAAAAACAATAACAATTTTTATATATAATTTATGAACACAAAAAAAAATAAATAAATGAAAATTATAACACAACAAAGAAAATAATTTTTTATGAAGGCAATTTATAAACAAATAAAAGAAATGAAAAATATAAAAACAAAAAGAAATAATAATAAAATAAAAATAAAATCTAAGACGTGAAGAAGTCATCGCGACGAATTGTATTGAAAACAACTTCTGTTTAAAAAATGATTTGTCTCCGCTCTAAGAAATGATTTCTTTTCCCCTTTATTCTCTACTTTTACGGATGTATTCGCACACATACGACTAAGTAAAGAGCTATTATATGAGCAAATTACACATGAGTAGTTTTTCAAAGGCAAAGACAGCGAGATTACATGAGAAATTATTTGTATTCAAGTGGTAGGGCATTACTTTAGGCAGTTTTATCTTTGACTTTGTGAGGCGGTCAGGTGAACTAATTCTATTTTCTATTTCATAAAATTTCTCGACTCATATACGAGAATTTTAAAAATGCACGGAAAAGTATGCACCAAAGAGAAGATTCTGTGCTCGTCTGATCACCAATATTTATATATATTTTTTAAATGAACAATCACTCAGGAGATGTCTCCGAGGCGTGTAGCCCAGTGGCGGTTGGAAAGAAGTGGTAATATATAGCGTCATCAAATAAGTGTTTCGTGCCATTTATTTTTTTTTTATTGTTTGGTAAACTGATTTTCCAACATTAGGATCAATTCCAATAGAGTTGTATGGCATGATCTTCGCGGCAAGCTTACCTAGACATTTCTGGAGGCGATACAATCAATGATTTTTCCGCCCACTTAATCGATTTTAGCACGAAATATACGACATGCTGCACCCTGTTCTTTTGAAGCGACATAACGTTTAATTCGAAATCGTCTAATTTTATAATGTTTGACCGACGATCGATATTGGAGGTCAATGCAGTGCCATTTTCTAGGTTCAAAACTGATACGTTCAGCCCATCAAAGGAGCGCAAAAATTAGTTTTGTCCTTTAAGTAGATTAGATAAGTCAATCTGTATACTGTACAACTAAGTATACATTGTATACCACGGACAATGGTAGAATCCAAGCAATGCAAAAAATTTGATCTAAACCTCAACGAGAAATGTGCTTTATTCACGTTCACTATTGGACACTCAAAATGAGTGTTCCTACACATTGTAATATTGCTATGGTCCCTCCAAAATTTTGGCTTTATTTAGGTCTTATTAAAAAAGCTGCCTTACCTTTAGGATGACTTATAGATAACAACCATCATAACTAATTTAAGTAAATGCAACTAATTGAGAGTGCTTTGGCTCCAAAGGTGAGACTGTAGGTAATAAGAATGTGTTCTAGACACAATTTCGGTTAATAGCAACTTTTAGAATACTCTACATTGGAAGAAAAAAATATATATTTTGTGCTTCATCATGTTTTTCTTGGTGTTTGGATTAAAAAAAAGGGTTGCGACCGAAGGTGTCCGAATGTGATCCGAATGGTGTTTGTGTGAGATTTTTGGAACCGAGCGGTCGAAATGGGTGAAATTTTCGAGCGTGTTATTGTGGTGGTATTGCAAACCCCGTTGTAAATTAAGTATACTCCATAGTGCATAATGTTGTGTTTTGTGGTTTTTTGCGGTTTAGCGGTTTTTTTAATTGATTCCCTGACCTATCTTAATGTTATTAATAGATAATCTATATTTATTTTTTGACCGCAAATCTAGAACTTGAGTGTGTGTGTATGTACAATTTTTTGTGTTATTAAACATGTCAAAAATATTAGAATTAATTAGAAAATATTTTTTTTGTGTTGCGGTGATGTTGCAATGCGTATGTGCGTGTGGTAGGGTATTATTATTGCGAATTTAGCCTATATAGACGACGATACGGATGAAGAGGATCAAGATGATTTTGAGAGACGACACAATAAACGCAAATCAGATCCAAAATATGATTCTGATTGGCTTGGTGCACGCATCAGCACTTGTAGAAGACGCAATCTTAGGAACAAAACCAAATTAAAAGATAACCGTTCCAGACCATCAGCACCGTCGAAATTTCGCCTTCTACTGCGAAAAGCATTCATCATGACCTGGACTTGGATGCAATACAACGGAATTCCAATGTACCGGATGATGTTATAGATGCGATAGCAGAACCGCAATCTTGGACACAGAAGCAAATTAAAAGAAAACCGTTCCATATCACCAGCATCGTCAACATCTGCCAAAGGTAGTCATCGTTAGCTGGACTTGGATTCAAAAATGGTTAATTGTTTTATTCTTATTCGGGAGTACTTTCAAAATTAAATTGTAATCGGTTAACTAAACTCATAAACATGTCACAACCCTTAGCGGTCTTACAGATTGTTCAAGTTAATGCATAATTGCTTGAAGAGATTAACGTCGCTGATAACAGCTCTTAGGTTCAACGAGAGATCGTTCCTGTAACGAATGTAGCGTATAACGAATGGCTTTTCTACGGCTGAATTCATTATGAACGGCATAATAACCTGAGAGGGACTCCTGTTAGATCTGGTGGACAGGAAGTGAAGTGAGAGAAATTTAAATTTACGATAATCTTCGAAAGAGAATTTTAAGAAAGTTCGAATGTGGTTTTTGGGCGCACAATCTTACAGATAGCTGATTGTACTTTAGCAAACTTACATAGAGGACATCGTCGAACGCTTTCAAAGAGTGTACAGTACATTAAAAGAGAAAGGACAATTTTAAGTTTGACTCTGATTGATGGGTAAACATTAAGATGGCAGAGTTTTCGCAAAGTTAGACAAAGTCTTGCAATGGTATTATCGATACGGAGGCTGAAGTTCGAGTTATTATCGAGTACTGTTCCGGGAATATTCACTTTCAAACTGTAACCGAAACATTGGAATTAAACTCCAAATTATATCTTGCCCTTTAGATCTTAACTTATGTCAAGTGTATGACAACGGAAGATATTTCGATTTAGATCGAATGGCCGAAATTGACCCTTTTTGAGATGAGATAGATCTTACAACTCTTTATAGATGGCCTTAAGAATATTTGTGAAGAAAAAATAGGTAACTGAATGTCTGTCAACAACAAATGCTGAAGTGACACATTAACTGATTAACTCAATCGTTACATGGTTTTTGTAGTCAGTCGAGAGAGCGAGAGAGAGCGAGAGAGAAAGAGAGAGAGAGAGAGAGAGATAGAGATTAAAAAAAAGTCGGCCATGAAATCGCAAGTGACCTACTTGCCGCTTGACGTGACGGCCAAGGAAATAACAAAAAGCATTCGCTTAAGTCAAAGTATTAACTTTAAAATTGCGTTGAGGTACACTGCGCTCGTTCGTAGCGTTCACTTAAATATTTTACGTACGCATATGTGTACACGAAAGTAGACGGATGTGTGTGTTTATGCGCATATGTGCTTGCGTGTAGGCTTTTATTGCTTTTTCTCTTTTCTTGCGGGTTGGTGTTGTTGTTTAATAAAAAATGAAAACAAAACGAAAGACTGAGACGTCAAACTCATACCCGTTTATCCAGAATTAAACAAATCTTAAGAGACTTCAGCAATAAGACAACAACAACAACAAAAACAACAACAACAACAACAACGACAATAACGTGCGACAAACATGCAACTAATAAGTGTATGCTGAGGAATACGTGTATAAATGCGGACATACATTTTTATCAACAACCAGTATAAAATAAATAAAATGCGTGCTTGTAACGGCAACAACATCAACTATCAACTATAATAGTAATAAAAAATAAACATTTCTGCTGTTGTTAGTTTAAAGTTGGAGAGAAGCCGCTAAATATGGAGGCCACCATAATTGGCAAATAAATTGCACTTAAATTATACAAAGCTAAGAAATGATAAAAGAAAAAAAGCTTTTGCAAACAAATAGACGCAATCAGAAATTGCAGGGGTTTGCCTACAATCGCTTGGATGAATTACAGCAGCAGCACCAGCACCAGCACCAGCAGCAACAGCAAC
>NW_023998455.1:7694041-7737728 GCF_014805625.2 Glossina fuscipes
CAGCAGCAGCCGCAGCCGCTTATTGTAGCATAGATAGTTATCTGATATTCATTAAGTAGTACGCGTTAATTATTTATTTGCATTTTGAATAAATTATCGATTAATAATCGATATTTACAGACTTCATTATAACTGTTCTCCTTTCGATTCATTTAGCTCTACTATCCTCTAAATAAGACAAATTTATACATAAGTAAATAAATATGTATACATGAACAAGCATACATGTATGCATACATAGGTCATGTAATTACAGCGCGCATTTTACCCCGCGTATAAAGGCATACATTTATTAAAACCTCTTGTAAAGTTAGATACAAAAGCAAAACCGAACGCTACAGTATGCTACAGGCTGATTATTGAATTCCTTAAACCCCACATCCAATTGCTGTAATGTAGGGGGTTTTCAAAATAAGGCTTTATATGGGCAATAGCCGGAAAGAACCATATTCAACAGCGTTCGTACGTGGGCTAGTATAGGCCGGTGTACCCAATTTTATCAAAATATTTCAAAAATTAGGATCTGTAGGCTAAATCAAAGGAAACAAGGCGGGCTGATATACACACAAAGAAACAAACAGATCGACAGCTTAGCGAGCTTAGGTGCATTCCAAAAGTGCCTCAGGACGTGATTTGGAATCGATCGGTATATGGGTATATATTTATGTATGACCCTACAAAAGAAAGTTCGCAAACCGCTCTGCCCGCTCCCCCCGCTCTTTAACCGCCTTGAACACCGCCACTGCGGAACAATCTACGCGTTGCAGCCTTTCCCGCCGTTCCAAATATTTATGACTTTCATATTGAACGTAAGCGAACACGACTCGCTACTTCCTCAACTTATAATGTATTTGAAATTTGTTCAAAAGCTTTGCATGCCTTGCAAGCTAGCCCTTGTAACAGATAACATTCTTAGCAGAGAAAAAATAGATCTTTTCCCCCGTTCAGGTGCATTTGCCATTTCGTCCGTAATTTTCACGACTTTTCGAGCCGCAATAATAGAAGGATGCACGGCATGACCAAATCGTATGCACCAATTATTCTTTAGACGATAGAAGTACGTTGAGTGGCTAATAAAGCTCTTATTGGTTTTAAATTTACTCTGCTACATGCGGCAACGTGCACTTCTTGGGACTGCGTGGACTTCACGCACGCTGTAAATTCTTTGATAACTTGTACCATTTATGGAATATATTGAATCGATTTGTAAACGTAAAACGTACACATCAAAATTCTACAGCTCAGCGCTTAATAGAAGGATACGAAGACAAGTTAAAGTAAACATGATATCCCACGCAAGTCCGGCAGGAGAAAAATGACTTCGAATAGTTTTTAGCTCTCCATTAACGCCTTATCTTATATTTGCAGTCGTATAAAGTATTCATTTAAAGAATGATATCTTCATGTGAAAAATACTTTCATGTCCTGCTGAGTTCGAAAAGAGTTTAATTATAATAAAAACAAAAGATTAACTTTTGATAGCAAACACGAGAAACAACCTGTAGTTGCACACCGCATATATCTGACCCATATAACAAAAAAAAAAAAACAAAAACAAAAACAAAAAACAAGCCGTCTGGTCTCGTGAGTAGGTAGGAAAAGAAAATATGGTATCATATGTAAAAATTACAATTATTATACGGTTGAGTCGAAACGATAACAAACACATACCTACAGATGCAAAGGGCGTTGAGGGAAATGAATGCAACGATTACAGAGAATGAAATCCTTGAAAATCAACTGTGAATTAAACTAAAGCATAAGACTTGAAAATAGTCTGTATATACGAAAGTTTTTCACATTTTTTATGTAGCCATGTATGTATGCATGCTTGTTGTTTAGTTTATTGGATTCGTATCGATTGTAACTCGTACCTACAGTTCAAACTCAGCATTTCTGTTAATGTTCTGGCTTTTAATTTAAAGGTTTCTGCCTGTAGCAGCATGCCTCAGATTTATATTTACTATATCTACTTTTATATAAATATATATGTATATATATATATATATATATATACATTCGTATATGCATTAATGCTCTTATATACAAACACAAGTAGATATTTACAGATATCTATGTATATAGTTATATGAAGGTATATTTATGTGCACTTGTGTGTTTCCTGAATTATGTATCGCTTATATATGCTGCCGTTGTTTTTATTGCTTTGGGTGGCATGCCAGCCAGAGGAGCGTGGTAACTTGTTGGCCCATATCACGTTGTTTGTATTTTTATTTCTTGTATGCAGTGTATTTTCAGTTTTATTATGCCGTCAGAGAATTAAAAGAAAAGAAAAACAAAAATACCAGAATGAAATTACTTCCAGCTTAGACCGAACCGTTTGCTCCTCACTACGTGCTCTTGTTTCTTCCCTATTTCCATCTCCATTTTCTAACTAAACTATAAATCAAGCCAGCGTTAATACAAGACCATGAGTGGCAGAAACACTTCCTTAGGGTCAGGCTTCCTTTCATAGATTCTTGATGCTAAGGATGGGAAGAAGTGGTTACTTTCTTTCTGTCTGTCTCTCTCTCTCTCTCTCTCTCTCTGGCTTTCTCTGTTTCTTTTAATTTCACAGGCGCAATTTTCCGAATGTCAGATTTGCCCTTAAATATTGCTATACCGTTATCATCCCACAACAATTATCCGCGCACGTTACATGCATGCCTAAGTGCAGTCGCATTGATTAAAGTCTGTCTACGTTACATGTCTTAGGGTATTTGCAAGCGAACTGCTAAAGACAATAGGGCCATAGTTATGCTAAGACTTCGACGTCAATTCCTTCATTTCCATGCACATATAAAAAAAAAAACCAGATAGTTTGCTTGAGTCGATATTAGTCGAAGACTGAATAACGTTTTTCGATTGATACTACATTCAAGTTCTTGCGAGTTTTGTAGTCAGATAAGTGGCTTTCATTAAAGTTCGCTTTCGTTGCTGTATTCGTCACAAAATATATTAAATTAAATAGAAAATTTAATTTTTTTTTCAATTTTGTACGAATTTCAAATATGATGAACATGTTCTCGATACCTCCTTCAATGACAAGATTGTAAGGGACACTTGCTTTTCCAATCTATGATACCTTTTTATAAGGGTGATCCAAACCCAATCAGCAAAAGAAAGAATTAAATGATTGGAACGAATTCTTCTTACTCCATCCAAGGGTGTTTAAGGCATTCGGCAGCTGTGGCCCGTGCATTGGGATCGTATTCCAACATTGGCAATAGAAATTCGGAAAATTTCTTTGCCTCTTCCGGTTGCCAACTATATTTTTCAATTAACAAATCTGTCATACTCCGGGGTTTCAATTTAATTTTGCTGCGTAAACTGCCTAAAATGTCGAAGAAAAGGACTAAAAACAAGGAAACTATAAAATGGAAGAGGTTCCTATTTACCATAACTGCTAAAGTAGTTAAGACCATGTTTACCCCGATATATTAAGTCTGGAGGTACTGGGCCCAACATTTGAATCATAAGAGCCAAGTGATGTTCATCTTTGGAATAAGACTTGCATGCATGCGGATCGAATAGATAATCCCCGGTAGCTATTTCAAAAGCCATACATGCCGTACTCCATATGTCAGCGCTGTAACTGTATCCATTTCCCAAAAGAACCTCAACGGAACGGTACTGTCGAGTTTGTATAGCTTCGGTAAAGTGATGACTCTAGGAAATCGATTGTTCAGCGATTGTTGCCAAGCAATTCCTTAATTGCTTACCTCGAAACAGGCATTGCCTAGATCGGCGATTTTCACTTTGAGGTCCATGTTATTGACCAATGACTGCATAGCGTCTGTATAGGAGAATCTTGGCGCAGTCGAACTATTAATTGTTTGTTCTTTAGCAGAGCTAGCGTTAGTATTGGACCCGCTACGGCGAAAGGCCAACTGTAAATACAACAGAAAATAAATAAATGAATTGGCGCAAGGCACGTTTTTGAAAGCTCGACTGTGTTTAAAAATTCCGAAGGATACCCAAGCGTTGAAGTTTACAGACCATTTTTAAAAAGGGGTATGACTTCAAAAAAGAGACACAAAGTCTTGTCGTTGACTTCAAGAAGTAAATAATTGCCAGAATATAATAAAACATGCGCGAGCGAGCTGCATAAGTTAACCTATGCCGCTACTAAAAAATTTGTCTTACGCTGACGAAATAATTTTGCTAAGCTCAGCCACCATTTGCGATATAAGAGTACATTAGGTTTGTGCGAATGTATGTAACAGCTTATATCGTATCTTGTCCGTCCGTCAGTGCAAGTCTGATGCTTGTCTACATACCCTTGTCTTCAACCTACACTTCGCAATATTTAAGACACTTTGATAAAATAACGGTTCAGACCCAACATTTTTTCGATTACTTCCCATTCACACATCCCGTATTTTGACTTGTTATGAAAAGCTGCAATTTTCAGATTTCCTCGACAAAAACGGCTGAGTAATAAGCAAGTGTTTCGTCACTCTAAATTCACATGTGGGACCCGGAACTTTTGAACTAAATTTGAATCTTGCCAGTTGAAGTTGTGGACGTCCTCCGTTATGAGGTTTTCCATGAAATCTGTGCCTTTACATATTTGTTAGTATACTAAGCGAAGTGACGTACGATATCTAAGGGTCAGTCGTGGATCACTACGACGTTTTTACTTGTTTTATAACGTTCTTGCGAGGTGTAGAAAATGATAGCATCACTGCTTTTATCATAGTGTTACCAGTTTTTGAAAGGAAACAAGGGAAAGGAATTTTACCTGTGCTTTTTTCATGAACTTTTTAGGTCGCTGATAGCCGCGTTGATCGTTGGTGGTGGGCTTCTTGATTTCGTTGACGCTTTCATCTGGATTAGAACTTTGTATTTTATCGGAATTAATAAACACAACAGTCTTTACATCTTTGACATTATCGTCGTTATTCAAATTGTTGTCCGTGGCATCCGTAGTGTCGTTGGCATCGAGATTGTCTTGATATTGTCCGTCTTTTTTCGCTTCTTCAACTGACTGTTTTCAATTAGGTTTTTGTTTAGAGAATATTTTGTGTGATTTCTTACAATTTTTTAAGTGATTTTTTGGGTTATTGGAGAAAAGCATAAGTTTTTGAAGTGAGTGGTTGCGGTAAAATAAAAAATAAATGAAAAAATGAAATTGAAAATTAAATGAATTGTATTCCAAATATTTTGCATAAGAGGAGTACGGGGTTGGGTGTGATTATTATGTTTCTTGTTTGTTGATTAGGATGGATTGTTAAACGAAATAACCTTGCCAGCGAAGTTTTTTTCGTCCAAATAGCCCCAGATCCTACCGCCGGGCGACTTTGAGACATTGCCGCTAACATCACTTTCCCAGCCACTCTCGATACTCTCGCCTGATAGAAGGGAGGGAGAAGAAGGAAAAGGGGAAGCAGTTTCCCAACCGTCACTTCTCGGTATCCGTGAAACCATGAACGAGCCCGACGACGTTGAGTTATTTTCGATACTTTTTTGCATTGGCCATATGGCGAGGGAAACTCTTTGCTTCTCAACAGAACTTACTGTCAAACACATACACAATTTAAACGAAATCATTGCAATTATAATTAGCCAGCACCGACTTAATCCAAGAGTGTTGCAACTTACTGTATGAATCGGGTAAGGAGCTTCCTTTAAGACGCAGATTCGTTACTTCATTATCAATTTGCTGATTCATTTCTATCGCGTTATCGATAACCAATAAAATATTTTCTGGCTTTATGTCTGTGTGTATTATACCGCATTTTCTATGCAAATAATCCAATCCCTCTAAAACTTGCTTAATAATGTTGCGCACCTGGTCGATAGCTAAACCTTGATATTTATTCTTTACGATCAGCTTATAAAGACTGCAGCCTAGAGCTTCAAATACGAGGCAAGTGTGTACGCCGTTTACTCCTCTCGCCGTGAATTGATTTAGCAAACGTACAAAACGTTCGCGCTTCTCGTCCGTTGGATCTGAGTCTCTGATCGTTTCTAGCAGTCGTATTTCATCACCTGCAATCTCTGTGTAATGCGGAGCGCTTTTCACTACTTTCAACACCACATATTCTTCCTCTCTGGCGTGTAAGTTGTTGCGCCGACATTTTAGATTAATTGAATTTAATAAAATCTTCGAATAGATTCTTACCTCAAATCTCTGCATAGCCACACGGTGGAAAAATTGCCCCATCCGACTTTACGTACCACACGGAATCGGTTTTGAAATATGTCACCTATTAGCACTGGATGGTAGCCGCCGCGGCGGTACTCATTAACCGACTCTTGTTCGTCTTCCGATCCAGATAAGCCTGTATCTAGCGCATGAGAGAAAGCTGCGTTGGTGGTAATACTCTCAGGCTTCTCACTTCTAAAATAATTCAAGCAAATTAAAAGGAATGCTTATCAGCAAGCTACGGGGCACATCTTAACTCTTTAAAAAGATGTCCAAAAGGGAATATTTTCTTCACAAATTTTACGAATTTAGTACATCTATGTTTTTTAGGCATTTTCGAAAACGCCAAGCCATCATTTTCTATCGACCTTGATTAATTTTTCAATTTTTTTTTTCTCTGTTTTTATATTCAATAACAAACCGAAAAGATGTTAGTCCACATAAAAAAGCACACTTTTATTAGACCAAAGACGATTAGTAACGACCACTCAACCTAGTTGATAGAAAGATTAAGGATCTTGAAAGAAATACAAGATGGATCCGAGAAACAAAGGCCCGAGACTGTCGTAAAAAAATTTGGCAGCAAACTGCTATTTATTTTTGATTTGTCAGAGATACTAGGCCTACTCGAGTCTACATTGTTGCCCTATAATTCGATAATGAAAACAGTCTCTTGTAGGAATGAACAGCAAGAACTCATTCACCCATCTCCATCATGACAATTAGTTGTTGTACCCTACACCACTTGTGGTAAAAAGGTTCTTTAAGTTTGTGCGGACGTATAAAAGACATCCATACGGGCTTGATTTAGATCCACATTTTGAGCGGGAAGTGAGTCGGAATCGATTTAAGCTTCTCTGCTCATCCGTTGTTTCTTATGTTCACCCATATTTTTTTTAGTCAGTCTTATCTTTCAATTTTTTTTAGTCAGTCTTAAAAGTATCTTTTTTCTCACATGTTACATCTTTTTCTATTCCATCCCGAAATATCCATTACTCAATTGAACAAGCTTTGCCATTTAAATACACCTCATACTTTTACAGCCCTTTAAAAGCTTTTGGAACTTTCTCCAAGAAAAAATCCTCTCCATATATACCAGGCTGTAATCCATCAACTTTTTACCAAGAAACACCTACCTCCTATCTATCGTCGATTTTTGATGATTGCGTTATTAGCCAAGGGCTAAGGAAGAATACCACGAGTAAGAAAGAGTTCTTAGTACAAACAACCTATCTGACCTCGCTAGGAAATATCGAAGCGTTATTATAATTTGCCACCAAAAATATACAATCATAGTATCGAGTCATCAAGAAAGTTATTAGGAGTCGCTCTTCATGACACCTTTTTATTATTAGTTATCCAATGGTGAATGTTCTCGAATAAATACATGCGTTCCGATCAAGTTTTAAAAGAGAAATGTATTCTAAAACTAAAGTAAAATGAGAGTTAGCAAGACTATAAAGTTTACTTGACTTTATTGATATTATGCTCTCCGGGAACTTCCTTAGACGACACTCCAAATACAAATTTTCTAACTTGAGAAATGCTTTGGCAATCACGAAGTACGTGTTTAAGCGTAAGATTTTGTTCACGATTGTAGATTGAAGGAGTAGACTTCCTTAAAGATCCATTAGTGCGTTGCGACAGTGTGAACAAAGCAAATTCTTATAAAAATTTTGATCCGGATATTCTCAATGTTGGTTATATATACTAGTGGAGGTTAACATCTGAGTAGCGCTGAGCGGCAGTAACGCCGGCTACCCGTTCTGTGCGCTTTTAGAAGAAAGCAAAATCCTAGTTTCCGAATAAAATCCGAAATGGCTTGTTAAGCTGAATTTCCGCAATCTCTCATGTCTCCAAGAAATTGTTTAGCTCTAACGGTAACGAGGTCGATCAAAGACGGTCGACCACATTGTGGCTTAATAGAGAGGTCCAAATCCCTTATTTGAAGTGCTTCGAAATATACTCTATATGTTCTATCAAAAACAGTGCCTTCGTCAAACACTTTCAACGAATTTCAATACGCTTTCTTTCTTGTTGGGACCTGTACAAAATACAGTGGCGTAAATGAAGTTAATCAGCAGCCATGGCTATACGATCGCTTCTCACTTTCTGCTACCATGAATCATCCACGTAGTTTATTTCTTAGGTCTTTATATAAATGTATCAAAAATATAAATTCATCTCCCCTTGTACGTCTCCTGAATAGTTTTATACAATTTTTATAGGCGTGGCATTCGATTTTATCCTATTTTCAAAAAAAAAGAAGAATATTCTCTTTCCATATATATTCACAGAAATGGTTTGGTTGAAATGTAATATATAATCTTTTTTATATAAATGTATCAAAAATATGCATTCATCTCCCCTTGTACATCTCCTGAATAGTTTTATACAATTTTTATAGATGTCGAACATGTTGCGTGCGCTCTTCCTCTTTTTGGAAGGGAACCAATCAATTGAACACTCGGATCTTACATTTTTTGCCTTATACCACCGTTCTATTTTTAACATTTCAATGCATCTGTACGTTACTTACAAGTGAACTTAATACAATTAAAAGCAAATATTAAAATTAAATTAAAATTAAAGATAATCTCTTCTCGCCAAGCATGATATATATTAAAAATATGACGTAAATAATACGCGTAAGCATAAATAATCCAGTATCTGGCAAAGGAGTAAAGAAGAAATAGATTCGATCGAAAGCGGTTAATCGAGTTTGACGGCGGGATGAAACAAAAACTATGCTGGGTCCCGTTGCCGGATAAGAGCGTATTGTTTGGAATGTCGGCCGATTCGTGGTGGCCATCCGTGGACATTAATGTTTGCCTGCAAATAAATCATTAAAGAAGAGTCAGAAATGTTATGAAAATCGGTTTAATTACCGGAAAATCCAATTATATGCACTTGCAAAGCAACCGGTCTTACGGAAGGTTTAAAATTATATAACCCCATTTCCTTAATATCCAGCCAATTGGCGAGATCTTGAGCGTTGGTAAAAGCAGTAGATAAACCAACGTATATTGCATCCTATGTTGACGTAATGAAATTCGTACATGATACAATTACAAAATGTATTTCGTCTATAACAATTAGTACAACGTCCTGTACATATTCTCTTGTCTAGCAAGACCAGCTGATACCATCCCGTTTTTTTGGTGTGGTAACTATCAGTTGAGAATCCAATCGCTAATTCTTTCAAAGGCGCAATATAAACAACCTTAGCTCTTTTGTTATTATTGTATGGCGATTTCCGCCACTACAGTTTTATCTGAACTTGTGGGTGACTCCAGCAAAACGTTATTATCAGTATGATAAAGACGATGAAATGCGTAAAATTATATAAAGATTCATAGATTTTTCAGAGCACTTACAGCTATAGGTTTCGGTAAGAGGGGGATGGTGATCCGGTAGCACTAAAAGTTAAAATTTAATGGAGTCCACGCATTAGTATCTAGCCAAGTGTCACTCGCTACTCGTATATAATATTGTGACGGTAAAGGCTCTTTGAGAAGTATTGCCAGTTTTTGTGGTTTTTGGCTGTAGACAAATTTGCGCGTGGCTTAAAAAGTGTATTTTTTTTTTTTTTTTTTTTTGGTTGTTGAACAGAGATGGACTAAGCGAGTAGATTTGTGGCTTATATGTCCTTATTAAAAACTCTACCGCACTTGAGATTTGAAACCACGACCATTGAGTTGAATAAAAAGTGTATTTTAACAAGAAGAAAGCACATAAACAGAAATTGTTTATTTTTGTAATAGAATTGTAATTGCGGATTGGTAAAAAAACCTGGAACAATTCGGAATGATAAATAAAATTGAATTCGGGATCTTCAATCAATAACCAAAAATTTTGACTTGTTTTACCATCTACCATCTAGAGTCGAAGCCACGCAAATCACTTCGGTGTTCGATATGAAAATAACTTTTTTTTTCGTATAAACTGTTCAGAGACTTTTTGAAATTTCGCATTTTCGTTCATTGTGCGGATATACTTTTTGGCTGAATAGGATTGTCCTATGATATACAATAAATGAAATTGCAAAATATTTTCTTATATGGGGGCGTGTAAGCTGGCCAATGGGAATCCGTTTACCAGTAGCTTTTTTTGGGGATCATAGGACAAATTTCGATTTCAGTTTGCCATCTATGTTGAGTGTTTGTAGAGAATAACCACATTTACGTATGTATTTATATGTATATATATTTATTTTTGACGTTTGGGCGGAAGCCTTTCAACTGTATATCTCCAATAACATGTTATAAGAATTTTTTGGTTAAATTTTTGATTTTATTGACTTATTAGTTATTTTAATATTTAATCTTTCTTTTCTAATTGAGTTATATGCTAAAGTCGGTTGTCTTTTCACCAAAAACAGCATAAAAAGGGACCACATCAGCCCTAATAAAAGTTGTTATATTTGACATATATATGTTTCCCAAGAGACTAATCTTCGACTCGATATCAAAATCCGTCAATCGCAAGCTGAAGTAAGTTCTTACTTTGTTAATGGTGTCTCAGCTGGAAACGAATTTTGTGCTTCTTTACGCGCATAATAAACGCGATAATACTATTATATCTTAACTCAAGGGCAGCAGTTCACCGTTTATTAAAAAGAAAGACTGCTTTCTTTAAAAATGTCAAAAACTTTTATTAAACAAATATTTCAAATTTTTTTTCTTTTAAAAATTTTTGTTAACAAACTTTTTCACGTTTCTTTCAAAAAAAAAAAAAAAAAAAAAAAAATGTTTTCTTAACAAATTAAAGAAAACCTACAAAGTGTTTTTTTATTTTAGAAAAAAAACGAAATATAGAAAAATGCAAAGAATATTGCTTGGTGTAAAATGAAGAAGAAGACGAAGAACAAGAGAATCTTTTTTGGAAAAATTTTCAAAGGTATATTAGGCTTAGAGATTACTGTACCGTTTGTTTATTGTAAGCTTGTGCATGTATTGACAGAATTAACGGTAAGGTCTTGGGACATCGCCTAAACTGAAGTATATGAGTTTTTTATTGTTGTTGCATTTTTGAAAATTCAAGTATTTATTGTTAACGTAAAGTAAAGCCAATCAATATCAACGATAACGATAACAACGAAAATAACTTTAGTGAGCATAACCTGTTGTTATCCATATTCTTCACACAAAAATCAAGAACCAAATCAGACCATTGAGAGACTCCATGCAGACTTGGCTTCATAGCGCTCTTGTCTCTAGATGTGTATATGGCATAAGCTTGTCCATGTGCATGTGTATGTGCATATGCATGTGCATAAAAATTCATGCTGCTTGCTTACGTGAATTTATTTTTCTCTATATATATATATATATATATAAATATATGTATATAGAGTATACGTTTGTGTGCGCGTGTTTATGCTTAGCTAGGTATGTGCGACTGTAACTTTGACTTTTAATTTATTGCAGTGCCTCGGCAAGTAGTATATATCGGTTGCACTTGTTGCGCTGATGCCTCGGAGAAAATACATGAAAAAATAGTTTTTTTTTTCTGTTTCTCTCTTTTGCTTTTGTTATATTTAAAAAGAAAACTGAAAAGAAGACAAAAACGCATTAAACACGCACTAAACATACTTTTGCTCCACATGTTGACTGGTTTATATATATTTGTCTTCTGTTTGAAATATTGTATGACTATGTTAGGAGTGCGTATTTTATTCCTGCTCGCACACACACACACACACATATATATATGTATATATATATATGCACGCACCTTTATTTATTTTATTGCAATTTCTTATTTTTCATTTTTTGGTTTAGTTTTCGGTCTCCTTAAATAAGCTTTAGGCCTTTTATCGGAATACTTTTCAATTTCTTTTTATTTTTCATTTTATTTTAGTTTTTTTCCATTTTTTTCCTTTTTTTCGTTAAATGTATATAGACTTCGAACAAATATTTATATATGGCTTATGTGGTGTAAAGAATCTGCAATTGTAGCATTGTGACCCAGTTTTTGACAAGACGGAAGTTCGGTTTTTTTTTTTTTTCTTACTAACTACACGTCCATGCTTCAAAAACTCGGTGAAACATAAAATACGTACTCGTACTCGTACGAATTCGTGTGTCAGTTAATATTAGTGCGCTATAGTGCATATCCACGAAACCAGTGTCCAGTCTGTAACAAATACGGGCCAAAATCTTGTTGTTGTTATTAGTGGCGATGCTGGTGTGTCCACTTAGTTATTGCATTGTGCTCGTGGCTATAATTAGGTTAATTTTTTTTCTCCCCATCATTGTTGCTCTTTGCTATTCTCTTTTAATAAGCATTTTTTTTTTTTATATTTATTTTATAAATGCCCAAGTAATTATTGTTGATCGTTTCTGTAGTTATTTTGGACAGTTTGACATCAAAGGCAAAAGACGCAATATATTTTCATGGAAATAAAGACAACGGGCAACTAAAAAGAAAACTTCTTTGTAAAATAACTTAAAGAAGAACAAACATTGAAATAAGGAGCTCAATAGTTTTGCGACCAACTAAAAGGATTTTGAAGAAATCGAAGAAATTGAATTCACGCGCAGAAAGCGGGATGGGGGGGAGTGAACAACATATTTCGCATTCTTACATATGATCGCTTTATAGCCGACTTCGTTGTTCCTAATAACATATCAAGTTACACTTCAAGGCATAAAGCTACAGGACGTATAAATAGCACACAATTCGCCATGAGAAGGAAAAAATACGACCGAAAGTTTCTCTATAGACTTATGAAATACGGAAAACTTACTTTTATTTTAAAATACAAAGAAAAGAAGTAAAACCACTATAGTAGGAGAGGGTCTACCATTAAATTCCCTATGTGACGACTTTTTAAAATTAGGCCTTATATTGGAAGTGGTCGAAAAAGTGGTGCGATTCGATGCATTTTCAATGGCAATCGTTCTTGGGCCAGGACAGATCGGTGTAGCAAAATATCTCAAAAATTGCCACCTGCAGGTTGAATGGACGGACAGGTGCGGCTATCTCAAGCCCTTTTTGGTGCTGCGTATATCTCCTTGTACTTAATATAACCTTCTAACAGTAGTAGTGTAGCGTATAACAATTTCAAAAATGTTTAACGCCCTGCAAGGAGACGTGCATTCACTGAAAGCATATAACTGAAATAATAATCAAAGTTTAAACCCTTTTTCTGTGTCGCTTAGTCCATGCTTCCAAAACAATGCCGCGTCATGCATTGGCTATTGCTGCTTTATCTCTGCGACCCATGATTCGAGACAAACTTCTAACATGTCTTCTTTCGAAAACATGTTCCACATGGCAAAAGTTTTCGCGCAATCAATCGAATACATTGCTTGTTGATTGTCGAGTACCTCCTGCAGTCTCATTTGCCGATATCCGAGAATAATTGAGAGGACTGGTGTTACTGGTGTAACCACATCTTTTGCTTTTCCGGTGCATTCGTCATTCGCACAACCTCAGCAAGCAAGCGACAAATGGGTTTCTTTCCCGAGGCCAAAGCTTGTCACAACTGTTCTCAGCCTTTTTTTTTTGCTTTACAGCAGGAAAGCTATATTTCTCATCAACCCGTAAGACTTTGCTTTTCTACACCACTATGGCTCATTTGGAGCGTTCCTCTTTAATTTGCTACGGGTGCAACTCCATGCCAAAGAAAAGTACACAACCACATGTATTTCTTCTCTAGATATGGTTTACTAACCTTAGTTGACCCTTGACCAGTGCGGAAATGTGTACAATTATCTGCTATTAATTTCTCTGACCCGTTCTTGGGGATAGCTTTTAAGCAAATTATTAATTCATTTAATTAGCATGCAAGACAAACGCCAAATTCGACTGTAGTGGAATTTTTCTTAAAACGAACACAAAAACATGAAAAATGAAATTTTGATGTTCCATAACATCAGACGAGCGTGGCCCATTTTTCCATCTTTCTACACTTACTGGAGGATGAAACTGATAGTTGTTATCGCCCTATCTGTCGTGGAGTACGAGTAATGCGTAGAAAACTATGTCTTTCTGCTTTTAAAAAACAAAGTCGTCGGTCCTCAGTTTAAGTGGGTGCCTAATGTGAGTGCGCTCTTTGAGCTGAGTTTCGATACTAACCTGCCCATCCTTTGGGCGAATCGAAACCAATTGGAACCAAGAGAATGTATACCACAGATATTACACACGCGGGTAGCTAGTCAAACGGACAGACGGACAGACGGACATGCTTAGCTTCATTTAAAATTTGATGCTGGTCAAGGATTTATTTATTTTAGAAGATGCCCGAAGCTTCCTTCAGAGCGTTGCACACGTTTACCTAAAATGAATATACGGCCATCTGTCGGTGCTGGGTATAAAAAGATAACAATGACTTCTCTAGCCGAAAAAGTTCTTTTTAACAATGCTAGCTAAATAATGTTTATTGGCTGAAAGTAAAACTGTTTCATTCTGCAGTAAAAGAGGATTTTTTTTGATTAAACTTTTAATGAAAACTTGTACTATGTATTAGGTGTAGAAATAAGTGCTGTCAGCTGAAATTTGCTTGCTTCATAACACGTAGATGACGTGTTCAAGTTTTCCGAAATATTGGACAAAGGTATTCGTGTTTGTAAGGTATAAGCTTCGGTGGCTTACCAGCTGCCCTTCAGTCTATATATCAAAGTAAGAAGGGATGGATGCCATTTACGGCACAACATCTGGAAACGTTTAAGTTGCTCTGCAGTGAAAATATTCCAAGTGAAGGAAACGGTAAGAAAGCGATTTACGAGATTCCATGCGAAAAATGTTTATATTGAAAACAATGAAAACCGCTTACCTCGGCCCCTCTCAGGCGGAAAGCGATTTTCAACTTGGTCTTCGGGCTTTTCTCCCGATTGACGAACTCTCTTCTGGTTAGCAGATTGGTTCAGATCGATGCAGTCGTATTTAGTAGTGGTAACAGCGTCTCAGGAAAGTTGAAGAGGTGCGAAAATTGGTCAACGCGGAGCCACCTGCTAGCTCCTCGACAGGAGGCAAGAGATCACAGACAATGATGGCGAATATTTCATGAAATCGTGAAATTTTCAAATCAATTTTTGATTTTGTCAAAAAAAAAAATGTGACAAAACTTAATTCTGCACCCAATACGTGCTGCTAGCTGTATGCGTTTATGTGATTGAAATATTAAAAGCATGCGCACAATATTAATATTAATAATAATAATAATACTAATAATAATAATATTTTTATTTCAAGAGTTTCCATATGTCTTAACTTAATTTAAGAAAGTTTTGGGGCAAAAAATTCTTACCTGTATAACGATCACAGTTATATCATTTTTATTTTTCTTAACGGTTAAGGCATTAAAAATGAAAGCATTACGAATACGCAATTAACGACTGTATAAATATTATGAAGAATTTCCAACGAACTGATTCTTACAAACGCGCTGCTCTTTCCCTTTCTTTTGAACATAAACATTTACGTATATGGCATAAAGCCGCTGTTGCTGTGAATGACATGATTCATAGAGCTACACAAGTGTTGTTGGTTGGTTAGTTGGTTGGTTGGATGGTTAGTTGGTTGGTTGGATGTGCTCGCATGACCAAGACAATACCACCTACACTAACGCGTCGACCCTTTTATTAATATTAAAAAAAAAATAAAAAAAAATGTTTAAATTGTAAAAATAAATTCTTTTGTTGCTGAGAGGAGAGCAAAAAAAAAAAAAAACCACAAAAAATTTTTGGTTAAAAGTAAACAAGAATTTAGGACAAACCATAAACTTGTTATGAACACAACTACACTTACGTACAGTAAATGTTGAATATAATTAACGCCCGACGCACACAGATGATGGTTATTTAATTTACTTACCTGCACATACACACACATATATACATATCTCGTCACATAGATACGTGCATGCATACCTACGAACGAATTAAGTGAATAATAAACAATAAAAGCTATTAAACGAAAAAATTTTACTTTTTATTAAAATTCTTGTAATCAAGCTGCCGAGCGTCATGACAGCCAGTCAACTGGCCAAGCGTCCAGCCGGCCAGTCAAAAAATTAGTTGGAATTCGTGTACCTACCTCACACATCTGAAGATATGTATTTACGAATATATAAAAATATTTATTTGTTATTCACTTACTGCCCAAGAATATATTAAGTTAATCATCATCTAAGTAACAAGTGATCATTCTATGTTTGAAATATAACTATGATAGCGATTTATTTGCATCTATTTGCATATTATGGAACTGTATGCTGGCGATTTTCTCAAAATATCTTTACCTCGTTACTTCTGCATTCATCTATGGTAGCACTAGCAGCACAGCTTACAGTTTACAGTTTAGGAACACTGCAGAAGAGCTTAATAACGATTCTTTGCGCAGCGAATGCGCCTGGATATGCCTATCAAAGATACGAGAATTGAAAATTAAAATATTATTTCCATACATACCCTGTAGTAGCAATAGAACTGCAACAATTAGCGTCGGGTTATTGTGTTTTGCCCCCTTTCGTGAAACTTACTACTACAATACGCATGACGAGGACAAGCTGATGGCATGATCTTAGTTAAACTGATCTAAATGAGATCCGCAGAAATATGCACCGCACATGTCCCTTTGATTTTTCAGCGACGCTGACCTTGATCTCGTATCTGGAATAGGAAGCACTTAACCCATCCAAACTTTGAGCAGAGATGCTTTGAAGGGCTGTGCGTACCATTTCAACATCCTAACCATAGTAACACATTTAATATATCTCCACGAACCATGGACTGAATCAAAGTTCACGCGGTACTGTAAAGTCTATGTAGTGTCCTTTGTGAACTTGGTTCTTGACAGCAGAAATGAATTTGTAGCTGCCTAATTTGGCCCAAGCGCTGAAAGTTTTTACGCGCAGGTTGGCGTTGATCGTGGTTGCGATCGGTCAAAGGCGCGCCTACTAAAAATACTTCTGCTTTCTAGGTTGTTCGATAGTTACTTAAAAACCACGATAGGTACGCGATAAACATTTCCACGTATTTTCTATAAAAATAAAAATAATCATCCACGCCCATCCAATATTTTCAACGATGACATTTTGCTTTGTCAAGATTGTCCGACTTTGCATAGTCGGATATAATTTTCTTATTGATCTTATTTTTGCATTTTTCGAAAGCAAGCAGATAAAAAGCTTATAGTGAACCATAGTAGACCACTAATTGCCCTATACCGCTCTTCGCTTAATACTGTTATTCATATAACGGCTTTTCAAAAATGTTGTACGGAAAATGGCCGACAAAGTTGTCCGATAGCAAATTTTGTCAGAATGTGTCCAAAATTGGAACCTCTAAGTTGGACACGAAAAAGCAAGACAGGCAGACGGATGGACAACCTCAAACCGATTCAAAATGTGATTCTTAATCGATCGGTTTTAAAAAAAGGCGGCCCATCTCAGTGTTGCATATATGGGCCGGAACTTAATATACCCTTCTACTATAAGTGGTGTGGCGTATAATTATATACGGCCTGTGTATACCGCTTGTTTAGATAAATAGACGAATATAAACTATACTCAGCTTCGGGTTCAACTTACGGGATACATTTATAAGTGCGAGTTTGTGAGGCTCATCATTCAGTTATCCAACTAGAATTGAGAAATGTGTTTCTGAGTCGAATTACATCTCTACGAGTATATAAACCTCGGCTCGGTTGCTTGCTGTCACCTATTGATAAATTTATTCTTTGATCACTTTCCGATGGAAGAAATAATAAAACAAAGCCTGATCAGCGTCATAGATTGAGGAAACGAGAGATAGAAACGATTCAACACACCTTCGCAGGGACTTGCACTTCGTATACTCACTACCTATGCAAAGATACCACTACTATTACTACTACTACTACTACTACTACTACTATGTAGAACGGCAGATGTAGAAACTACGCGTGCATAGTCGAGTGCGCAGCTACGAGCAAACACTTGCTAATTGTCGACCAAAACTAAAAGTAAACTTTCTCTTGCTATATGAAAAACGAAAAATTGAATTCTTTGGCTTTTTGCCATACATATATTTTACGTACTTTTTCATGCGCAATGAGACATTTCGGTTCTCCTATGAGGACATAATAGGTTATGTCAATCAGTTGGTCATATCATGATGATTCGTTTACTAATTTTGTATAATGATGTCATTCATATTCATTCATATTTATCGTATATAAGTGTATTTATATACGAATCCTAATAGTAATAAACTGTCTGTCGGTCTGTCCTCTGCTCTGTCACATGATCGTGAATGTGACGATGAGTGGAACAGCAACGGGGCATTGATGAAAAACCATAGTCATATCTGTGCTCTACTATAAAAGAGATAGCATCCGTAACTTTTTCTAGTCATCTTTCTTTTCGCCGCGTATGCTTCTTCTTGCTCTCGCGCTAACGACAACACTTGAATTTCATTAATTTATGAAAGAAAGGTAAAAAGGAATGAAAAAAAAAATCATTCAAGTTCTGTTTATTAATTAGCAAATACACGTACACATAAGCACACATAGCATATAACTATTATATATATAAATACCTTGGAGGTCCCCCTGCCAGATAACTGTATGTTTGCTTCTTTTTAAATCTCTACGTATGCGCGCATGTGTGGCTTGGATGTAAGTAGGTCAGCGTTGTCGTTAAATTTGTTGTTGTTTTTCTCAGTAAATTAAAAATTCACCAAGAAATGATTTGAACAAGAAAAAAAAAAAAAAACAAATAAATAAATAAACAAAAATGAAAAAAAAGTGATAAACAAATAATAAACTTTGATTGTTTGTCAGTTGGACCCGTCTAACGTCATATGTCCGTTGCAAGAATAAAAGAATTTATTTCTTTTTATTTATTTGCGCGCGCGCGCATGTGAGTGTGTGTGTGTGTGTGTGTGTGTGTGTGTGTGTGTGTGTGTGTATGTACTAAATATCTTATAGACTTTGCATGAAAGTGAATCAATATGATTTTCTTGTTTATTCTTCTTCAACTGTATGTGGGCAAAAAGATTATACATACATACATATATATATATATGCGCACGTGTTTGTATATATATATATATATATGTGTGTGTATGTATGTGTATGTTTATCAGTCGCTATATTGCTGTTCGGCTTTAATAGAAACGGAATGAGATTAAAAGTGGCTTTAAAGCCACAACATAAGGAACCACCACCGTTACTTCTGCTACTCTGCTACTCCGGTGGTGGATATGGAAAGTAAAACTGTTTTGAATTTTGTGTTCTTTGTGTATCTCGCATTATACTTATATAAAAATCACGTGTTAGGCTTGGAGAAGTTTTTGTATTTAATATTCTATTCAATGCTTATATGGAAATTTTTAGAAAGTGTTTCAAGTTTGCTCTCTACTCGAAGAAATAAGATTCATTTTCTTTTCAATGTAAAAACAAAATGTTAACCAACGCAAAATGTGATCAAAGGTAAATTCTCACTTCGCTCCCTTCCCTTCCCTTCTTCTTCTTCTTCCCAATAGTATACTGTACTGTATGTTCCACGCAGCAAATAAAACACAAGGATAAGAAACGGGCAAGGGGTTAAAAAGTGAAATTAATTATCTCTTGCTTCACGCAAATCTCAGCAGAAGGTCTGACTTCCTAGGCGCTCTTCTGCCGTGTAATAGTGTCTCGTTACCTCGCAATGTACGACTGTTCTACAAATAACTGTGAAAGAAAGAAATCCTATGGGTTTTAATTAGTTCACGTTTAGCTTCACGTTTGTATTCGAAGCTGAAACGGAAGTGCTTTGTGAACCTATTTGTTCACTTTTATCAAGTCCATAACAATCTTTGCCGGATTTTGATATAATTGCTATGAAATATTGTAGTTCCGTGGGTGTACAATCAACCAAATAATTCGATTCTGGCGGGATCTTCAACATCCGCTATGTTCATCTGAGAACAAGCAGGAACATTATAGTCTGGCGAGGCCGACCATCGCGATACCCTACGGCGCTTCTTGCACTACAATAATTAACTCGTTTTGATTTTGCATAATACCCCAAAAAGGCAAAGGCATATTTTCCGTGAAGGCCCGCATATTGGAAGACGGCCACAACAACACAATAATTAATTAAAGAAGAGAGAGAAAGAGAAATTGACTTTAGGAATCGAACTTTTCTGATTTAGTAATTTTTTTTTTTAACTTAACATTTAAGATGTATATATGTATGTATATAAAGACCAACTAGTTGGAGCTTTGTATGGTTTACATAAATTTAACAATAAATTCTATGGATAATTGCATCAACTTTAATTCTGGTGTGACTTTTTTTTTTTTTTTAAAATTAGCGAATAAGTGTATATTTTTGTTTTGTTTTCACATTCGGACGTGTGGAACATAATTTTCATTGAACTTTTTTGGTCTTTTTTGTTTCTCTTTTTTGATTTGTTTTTATGTTATGTTCTCTTTGGACTTAAATACTAAAAATTAAATTTCAAATTCATGAAGGTATACGCCACCAACAACTCCGGCGCCTTGACTCCAATTTCTCTGAGCTTGTACCGTTGCCAATTGTTTATTTCGTTTGTATGGGCAATCCACACCTTCTTAGCTGCTTTTCTATATATCTGCACATTATCTAGTAGATTTCTTTGTGCATTTACATATAAAAATGTACCTAAGCACAGATGCTCGGTCGGATAACATGCAGGCTACAATGATTCAGCATGATGATGGGCATGGAAATTGTAAACTTAGTCTAGCAATAAGGCAATAATTAAATCCGAGAAAACGAGGCGGACAAACGGACAGACAAGCTTATAATGTATAATAAAAGGTGGACCTATCTCAAGTCCTTCTTCGTGTGACATACAAAGTTTTACTTATGTACTTTATGAGGATGCCATATGAAAACTAAAGGACTCTCTTCGAGGATCCCTTCACACCTTGTTAAGAAGGCAGATGGATGAATGGATGGATGGAAATCGGTAAAAAATGAGAAAAACCTGAAGGGACTTTTGGTCTTATCATATTTTTTCCGCTTGCAGACGAATGGTTGGTCTATATTCCTTAAAGGATATGGCCCATTTTAAATATAGGCCTAAATGCAGCGAGAAGTTTTAATGTTCCCTGCCACAATTAAAACCTATAACTTTAAAAGGTTTTTTGCAGACACTACACAGACGAACAGACAGATAGGCGGAACATGCTTAAGAAGAAGAACAAATGTATTATATTATATCGGTGCTCTAAAGCTACCTTTTGGCTGTCCTTGATGAGTACAAAAAAAAAAAAATATTGTTTTAAAAATATTAAAAAATTGTAGCACCGAACTCCATTCCGCGAGATATTTTTATGTAAGGGGAAGAAACAGTGCAGTTGGTGTAAATTTGAATAAAAAAAAACTTAACTTCCATATCTGTAGCTAATTTTAGGTAGATAAATTTAGGTGGGAGACTATTATTTTGGTGTAACAGGGGTGTGGTTGAATGAAAATGTTGCATTGTCGACCAGAAATTAGGCAATTCTTTTATATTTTCGAAAGTCTCACATTTCTCAACTAAAACAATTCGAAGGAAAAGAATTAAAATCTTTAAGGTCATGCTGCGCGCCCGTGATTCGAGAAAAACAACGTAAGGCTTGAAGGTTTGTATGTATTGCTGTACAATTATCATTGTGAAATCAGCTTTTTGGACCATTTAAAATTCCGTCTCACCCACAGTCACTTTTTCAAACCACTCTTGTTTATTCAAAACTTTATTTAAACATAGCAAAAAATGATGTTTTGAAATTCGAAAAGAAAAAATTGAAATCAAACCTCGTTTGCTTCTCAGTAAGACAACCATTAAATGTGCTCCAAAAAATATGCTTCTTGGCAAATTACTTTCCGCGGCATTCATGGTTGCAAGTGCTGCCAATATTTGCCACTGCTCTTTCGCAGTTATAAAACAGAGTTGTTTGCAATTTAAATATGATTTCGAGCCAAGTGCATATTGAATAAACCGCTATTTTTGTGTGTATGTTTTGTGTTGTTGTAAAAGTAATATTGTAATTAGTTATTTGCAAGAGTGTGTGTTTATTGTTGCAAACTCTATTTTTCGTTTTTGTTTACATTAGCGTGCCAAGCACGTGCTATTGTTTATATTTCAAAAGTAAAAAAAGCTGATGCCACATGTGCATAAAAAACACGAAATCTTAACTTGTTCTTTTTTTAAATTGTAACCAAATAATCTTAATCCCTTTCTGATACTTACTATAATCGTAACTTTTCGGCTTTCGTGTTTTAGGCAAAAGTTTTTTGTTTTTTTTTTTTTAAATTATCGCCTTCGCTTTTATTTTATACTACTTTATGACATTGTCTCTCTCTCTCTCTCTTTGTCTTGTAATTAATAAAAATTTATAAAATACACATGCGTTATTAATCAAATCTTTAATACTTAGCTATTATAGTTTGTGTGGTTTATCCACAATTTGCAAATTTGATACTCGGATATTGATTTTTTTGCTTTATTGTTTTATTTTTTCATTTGACGTAAAAAGATATAAATGCGAAAACGTAATAAAACACATGATTTCACTTTTGAAATATAAACAATAGCTCGTCCTTGGCAATTGTAAACAAAAATTCTAATTTCCAACAATAAGCACGCACGGTACTATTTTTACAGCAACAAAATACATATACACAAATATATTGTGTTTTTTTTTAGGTATAGTGTTATTTTCTAAGTTACGATATAATCGTGGAAATATATGGGGAAAACTGTTGAAAGAGCTTTCCAATGGTTAGAGATTCTTTTGTACTCTCAGAATACTCTCAGATTCTCTTTGAATTACTCTCAGATGTTACCAAATTCGAAATCGTTTTTTTCAATTATTCTCAATTGTAATCAAATACATCCTAACTCTTTGTAGAATATATTTTGATCAGAACTCATGCAACAATTGTGCGCCGCCACAATCAAGCAAACAACTAGAAAATAATTTCGAAATTGTTTTACTTCTCTTCAAACGCTCAATAAGAGTTCTCTATTTCATTAATTAATACTTATTTTGAACTTTATACTGAAAAAGAATACTTTGGTTATATTCGAATTTTGTTTGTTTTGTTTGCTGGGATTGCAATTTTGCAGCAGCAGCTAAAAAGTGAATATTTACAGAATCACAATGATCTAGAGAAGAAAAGTGTAAAGAAATATGAAAAAGTCGCGGGTTACGGGTGTACGTGCATTGCAAAAACAACAAGGACAATTGTTGAAAATTCAGAAAGCTCTGGAATTATTACTTGTCAAAGTAAACGAGTCGATTAATGCCCTCAAGGTGAGATAAATTTTGTGCTTCCCCACAAAGTGAGTTTTACTTTTTTCATATTTCAATCGATACTAGGTGGAGGAACTCCAATTAAGATCTTATGCCGCTTCGGAGATCACCAAAAATATTGATGAAAATGAGCCAAGCACTTCCGCTCAAGCAGTTGCATTAATGTCAGCTCATAGTTTGCTGAACAATGCTTCAGAGCTGGCGACACAAACTGACTATAACTTAGTAAACCAGCAGCAAATCAATTTAGAATCATTGTTGACTCCTCTGAAGCGTAATGACAACGATTTCGAAGAAGATGATGACGATGAGACTGAAACTGAGGATGACGGTGAAGAAAAGTTTTTACTAAGTTTAACTTCAGGGAATAGTATGCTTTAATAAAACTAACTAACGAGGCTAACGCGAAATGAAAATAGTACAAAGCGTCGAACTCCAAGTGTTCTAAAAATAGAAGAAAAAAAAAAAAGACTTTCATCGCTTACATTTTGTATATATCCACCTCATCATTTTATCAATGTAATCTAAGGTCCGCCAATAAAGGAACGAGTGAAACACCATTTCTATATATTCTAACTTTTATATATTTGGTAAAAAATAATACACAGGTTATTCCTTATCTATCAATAGAACATAAATGATAAAAGGCATTCTTCAAGGTAAAAAAGTAAGTGTGTATGTGTTCGCAAACATTGAAAATCTCTTAAACATAATCCAATTTTCAAGAATTAAAAATTAGGAAACTAAAAACTACTAAAGCTTAAGAGAAGAGGTGTAAATATAGATTCACCTCTTCAGTGTATTGTAGCAATGATGTTGTATTGTCTTTGAGATGAAAGCTCTTCTCCTTTTATATATCGTCATTGTCGTCAGAACCGCTTGAAGAACTTTCCGATGTTTGTTTAAACTTTTTACTCTTTGGCGGTGCTAACTCGCCATCGTCGTCATCACTATTCGAACTGCCTGTCGAGCCCGAATCGTCTGTGTCGCTTGAGCTATCTGATTCACTGTCACTTGAAGAACTATCACTTGACGAGCCTTTACCCGAAGAGCCGCTATCATCTTCTGATGAATCTGACTCGGAGTCTGAATCTGAAGAGCTCTCGCTCGAGGCGGACGACGAAGAATTGTGACCTTTTTTTTCCCGTTTGATTGTAACTGAACTGGAAACCGCTTCGACGCTTTGTGTGCTTTCGCCGTTGATATTGGATCTTTCTGCTAATTTCTTTTGCAATTGCTTAGTTCTGGACGCACGGTGCACAAATTTACGTTTCTCTTTGCATTCGTACGACCAATGACCAAATTCTAGGCATTTCTGGCAACGAACTCCATTAGGAAAAGCTGCCGCTAATTTCGCATTTCTGAAAGTGAAAAAATTAATTTCTGCGCATAAATAGACTTTATTGAGCGTTAATTACCGCTTTTTCAAGATCTGTTTCCTTGCAGCAAGACCAACCAACGTCATAATCAGAAATGAACGTAAACGCCTAGGAGAATAAATTTTGCCGGTTTTATGTTACACAAACTTAATTCAAAACAAAAATGTCGCTTTTAAGAACAACTAATTGCAATTATTTTTGCTAAAAAAACTCTTCTTCTTCTGCTCGAATGCTCAGCGAATGATTAACCGCGATTAAAAAAAAAAGCCACAGGGTGAACACAAAGTTCTTTGTTAAAGTTTTTTTTCTACGCCATCTGGGGCTTAATAATGTCGGCGATTATTTACATGGTTGGTTTAAATTGCATTTTTATATTCGTTTCGCGATAGTAGTAAATATCTCCACTTCCCGCAAATCCAATTTCTTCAATTTCTATGTTTATCATTTGCTGTCTGTTCCTTGTCTATCTCTCTTCTGTGTGTTTTTCTTTCTCTCATTAAACATTTTTTTTTTTGGTTGCATGCTATACTTTTTGGTTGCACGCTATACTTTTTTGGTCGCAGTCTAAACTTTTTGGTTGTTAAGCAAGCGAGACAAGACCTTTGATATAAAAAGTATAGCTTGCAACCAAAAAAGTATAGCTTGCAACTATAAGACCAAAAGTTTGCATCCATCTTGTAGGCAACTCACAATTTGGGAACTTTGTTACACTTTTCGCTAAACAGCTGTTTCAATGAAAAGGAAATAAAGTAACGGAGGAGCAAAATAATGCTTTTGTTGAAAAAATAAATTAAATTAAATAAAATTTGACAATGTTTTGTTGCTTGAGAACTTGTTTAAATGGAAATGTTCACAAACCTTCAGTTAGTGTAAGCCGTGTTAAAGAACCTGAAATACATTTGGATGCTTCACATATGGGTAATTCTGAAGGGTTGAGCTAATTTCTTTAATTAAAAGTATATATTTAGGAGCAGATGTCATATTATTGTCAAATTACTTGAGAATTACGGGAACAGGCGGAGCTTTAGCCACAGCACCTTTAGTACAGTCAAAGTCTTATTTTGAGGCAAAAATACAGCAAAGAGGTAATTGGTCCATAGGCTTGGCTACAAGAAGAACAGATCTTTCTCGTAAAGAAGGCGGAACTGATCGTGAATCGTGGTGCTTGTGCTCCGATAATATAACCTTGATAACGCGTCATAACAATGAAGCCAATGAATGTGAGCCCGTGAGGAAACAGCCAATACCACCGAACAATAGTTTATTTAATGAGAGTACAGCTCCTGGATTAATAGGTATTGAGGATCTCAATGAAGACCTACTTTTGACAACCGGCAGCTTAGAGGCCTTGGACAGTGAACTGACAAATGGCCTTTGTCATGATTCCACTAATATTGCGGACGAAGGAGATGTTATTGGCGTAGCATTCGATCATATAGAATTGAATTTCTATCTTAATGGTAATAATCTAGAAGTGCCTTTTCGCAACATTAAGGCCAGTACCTTATTTCCGGTTATTTATGGTAAATCGGCATTTAATAGAAAACACATTTCGATTCAAAAAATTTACGAAAATATATTTTTTAGTGGGAAACGGCGCTATTGTGGATATAATATTGGACAATTTTCTGTACCCTATACCAGCTGGTTTCGAACGTATTATGCTGGAACAATCTTTGCTCTAAAACATAATTAAAAAAAGTCTGTTAAATATATTTCTTTACGAAGGACTTGCATTCCTCCTTTACTTGATATGTTTCTCTAGTCGAATCCAAAAGAACTCATATTTTTAATATATATCATGGCGAGAAGAGATTATTTTTAATTTTAATTTAATTTTAATATTTCCTTTTAATTGTATTAAGTTCACTTGTAAGTAACGTACAGATGCATTGAAATGTTAAGAATAGAACAGTGGTATAAGGCAAAAAATGTAAGATCCGAGTGTCTAATTGATTGGTGCCCTTCCAAAAAGAGGAAGAGCGCACGCAACATGTTCGACACCTATCTATTGGTGTAGTTGTTTTGAAGATAGTTTCCACTACTGATTACTCTTTAAATGAGACAATTTTGTCTAGTTATTTATTAAAGTTAAATAAGAAAATATGTATTCTTCTAAAAATAATCAAATACATTAATGTCACTGATTCGAGATTTATTTTGTTGTAATAAAAATGTATTATATAACTAAGCTGACCATCTTCATTTATTCTCTCGATTGTCTAGCATGTATTGTGCCGCTTTATCCCATAAATTAGCTGTCAAATTATTCGCATTCTGTTCAGTTTCTTCTGTCTAAAAACTTCACCACTATTTTGTTTAAGCAAAGTTTTAAGAGAGCAAATAACTGTATTGCATACCGGTTAGAGTGAACTAGCATTGCGGACATCGTTTAGCAGCCATTTGACTGTATGCTCTTTCCTTCCCGTTCCTTTTCGGGGTAAGAGTTAGACTAAAGGCTTCGACAATGCAAACGCACTCATTATGCTCAACGACGTAATTATGTAATGCCCAAACACATAATTCCTTAAAGAGATCAACGATAATTTTAAGCGTTAAATTAATAGAGAACTGCAATCCATAAAACATAAAATTTAAACAAACCGGTGCCTAAGTTACAAGCCTGAGAATTTAAAATATCCAAAGCGCTCTATATTAAATACGTAGAAAATTTGAATCCTACCATAGACAGCTGTCTATACCCTACACAACTTATAATACAAGGGTGTATTAAGTTTGTGCGGATGTGCCAAGTAGCATCCAGAAGGAGTTGGGATGGACCCACCTTTGGTATTAAATCGATTGATTCAGAATCAGTTTTTGCATCAATCTAAGCTTCTCCATCCGTCCGTCCGTCCGTCCGTCCGTCAATCCGCCTTGCTTTCTTGTGCTCAAACTGCAGGCCGCCTTTTTTTGTGGGATATTTTTATGAAATTTGCTGCTCTGACGTGTTTGGGGGCCGCATCCCACTATGTTTTTTTATTAGAGAAAAACAAGAAGTGAATCGGAAGCTAACAAAGATATTAAATTTGTTTCCTCAATCACAAAACTAAGAAGAAAAGGAAGGAAACATTAATATTACATTAAAAAGTAATCAAAGATCTCCCTTGTATTTCCTTTTAATTTCACAGATTCTTGATCACTCCTATTATACATTATTAGTGATCTCTCTCTATGCTGCTACTGATAATAAGCAATGCAAGTTCGATCATCTCTTGTACTCAACCTGAAAATCCAAACAAAAAAAATTCAAAAATAATATTTTGACATTTAAAAAATTTAAAACACAACAAAAGTTACAAAAGTTTACAAACAAAATAAGCAAATAAATAAATAAAAATAACTTAAAATTTTAATTTGGCCTTAAATTGCATCAAAATTTCTAGTGAAGCACACCAATAATCTAATGCTTGCCTTAAGAGTTATAGTTCACATTACTTAGCAACATCTGAGATGTCATCTCGCGTAGGTATCATTTTGCGTGGTTGTAGTGGAATCCTTTAAGAGAAGGTCTCCTTTCTAGGGAGAAATAATACAGGTGCACATTGGACAGGCCGGCGTACAAATTGCCAATGCATGCTGGGAGTTATATTGTTTAGATCATGGCATACTGCCAACGGGCTGTTTGGCCGCATACCCAGATGATGCATCGCTTCTGACTTTTTTCAGTTTTACTGGCTTCGATCGTAAAGTAGCGCCCCGATTAGTCATGGTCGACACAGAGCCCACAGTTATCGGTTTGTATGTTTGCGTTAAAAACTGGGAATTTTAAAAATGATCGAATCTCTGGTGTTCTTTAAACATTTGCAGATGAGATAAGAACTGGCGCGTATCGATATCTATTTAATCCCGATAGCTTGATAAACGGTGCCGAGGATAGTGGCAGTAACTTTGCTCGAGGTTATAACTTATTGGCTACGGAATTATTGGACCGTTCCATGGAAGCTATTAGAAAAGTGGCGGCGAATTGTCCAAATCTTCGCGGTTTTTTGGTATTTCGGGCTATCGGTGGGGGCACGGGTTCTGGTCTCGCCACTCGTATATTGGAGAAAATTAAAGACGACTACGGCCGTAAGATGACTGTAATCGAATTTGTCGTCTTTCCGTCACCTTCGTAAGTATGGTGTACGGTGCAAGCTTATTGCTTGGATTAATGCACGCTATCGCTGCAGATTATCGCCGATTATCGTAGAGCCGTACAATGCTTTATTGGCCGCACATTTCTCAATGGATTATGTCGATGTCACCTTCATTGTAGACAATGAAGCCTTATATGATATATGTGCCCATAAATTGGATGTACCATCTCCGACGTACACAAATTTAAATCGTATTATAGGACAGGTGGGGTTAATCTTGTTCAACAGATTCCTTCGCTTTTTAAATATATATATATATATACGTGTAGGTGGTCTCCTGTTTTACGGCGTCGCAACGATTTTCTGGTTCACCTACTGTCGGCTTTCAAGAATTTCAAACTAATTTAGTGCCTTATCCTCGTATACATTACCCCCTATTGACTTTTGCCCCTTTGGTGCCGATCAGTCGTTATGCTTTTGTCGATACCACTGTTGAACAAATGACTGCCGAATGTTTTTCACCCGGCAATCAAATGGTACGTTGTGATCCTACTGTGGGCAAATATATGTCGTGTGTTTTACTTTATCGCGGTGATATCAGAAATGCTGACGTCAATAACGCTATACAGAATACGCGCAGTAACAGTCGTGCACGTTTCGTTGACTGGTCGCCGGCTGGCTTCAAAATTGGTGTTACGGCTGTGCCGCCAAGTTTTGTACCGGGCGGTGACTTAGCACCGTCTATTCGAGCAGTATGTGGTATTTTTAACCATACCGGTATACGTGAGTATGATGCAAGGTGAAAGCTGATTGCTTGAATTAATGCGGGCTCTCGCTGCAGGTGATGCTTGGTGTCGTTTAGTTAACAAATTTGATAAGCTGTACGAGAGACGAGCCTTCATTTATCATTACGTAGGTGAGGGGATGGAGGAAAGCACATTTTTCGATGCCACTTCGAATATATGTCAGTTGATATCTGATTATCTGGAAGTCGAGTCATCGGCGGTTGCATCTGAGGCTAATTAGGAAAAACATTTAGGGAAACATTTTTTATTTTTTTTTTCAAATAAATGTGATGTGAATTTATCTAAGCATTTAAAAACAAAGTACGAATGTTTACATTTGCCGAAGCGAAAAGTCGCAAGGACATTAATCATCTTCACCGATTTATATTAAGAAGTAGAAATAGAAGGCGAAGACTTTCGAAATGGCATAAGGTGAAGCGAAAAGGTAAAGCATGTCGAAAGACATTTTTCATTTAAAAATGCTGACATTTTTTTTTCTGGACGGACGGATGGACGGATGTGGCGCAGCAATTGCAATCAAGCTTCGCTAGTTTAATTAATTGAGAATTTTGTTATGTCTAATCGTCTAATCCTATATATATATATATATATATATATAGATATACAAATTAAATAAAAGGACAGACTTCTTCCGAGGGGAAAAAAACTACCAAATGAAAACGAAAAGGGAGAGAAATAAGCCAGAAGTGGATATTGTATGTAAGCATCCAAAGAGTTTATAGCAACAATTTTTATAAAATATTGATGTGGCAATGGATTAATTTGTGTTATTATCTGTAGATATGTAGACAATTTGCATGAAGTAGGTTTTCGTGATCAGTTTTAAAGTTCAAAAGTTAATAAGTGGCCTATGTCCTCAGGTTAACATGTACAAGTTATGCCATCGAGAGTACCTCACCGATTAACTAGGTACATTGCCAGCTAACTGGTGATAGATAGTAAGGCTTCAATTATTATTTCTTTGGTAAAATTCTATGTCGTTATCTATCGATTTGGTATATATGTTTAGTTTTGACGATGAATCTCTTGCGGTAGTTTGTCGAAAGTATACAAATTTTAATGTAAATTCAACTGACGATATGTTCCAAGGTCCAACTTGAGAAAACAAGTTATATCAATGTAGCGGCATTAGGTAAAAGTGTGAGGTGAAGACATGTCTGATATGAATTTTTGAAGCTTCTCGGACGGAATGATTGAAGCACTATATTGGAGTTTTGCTGATCGCATGAGTATACTGTTTAGTATTGGAAAGGAAAGTTAAAAAACGAAAGTCTTGCGGTAAGGTAGGGCGAAGTCTAGCTAACTGTCTGAAAATGACTGCGTTTTTCTTTCACTTCCATAAATATTTCATTCTTTTGTATAAAATTTAGAAGTTTTTTGCTTAAGTCTTTCGCTCATTCTCGTTAATGATATGAGAAATAAATGGCGATGCCGTGTAATAAAAGAAAATTAGAAAAGAAGAAGAAAAGTTATTAATTTAAAAAAGAAAAAGACGATAACCTTACTCATCCATACTTTAGTCCTAGAAGCATAATAATAATAATAATAATAATATGCAGCTGTGGACGAACCCTCTATGCTCATCATACTCTTCTTCTAAAAAATAAAAGTTCGAAGGAAATGAATTTTCTGCATCGATTCGATTAATTTTTCTACCCAACATGGATTAGGATCACGCAATGGATATATGTTTGTAGACATTTTTATCATTGCATCCCTTGTAGTTTATACGTAGTAAATAACAAAATAATGTAATGTGCGTGTGTTCCTTCAACGATTTGTCACATTTTCAATTTCAAACTGCATGGATGCCAGAAAATTGAATATTTTTTGCAAATTTGAACCCGATGTCTTACTTCTTGCCAAAACTAGAAATGTAAATGTCCAGACGGACAGACAGAAATGCTTAGATCGATTCAAAATTTTATGCTGACCAAGAGCATATACACTTTAGAGGATCGGGAAAGTTTGCTTTTATGTTGTTGTAAAATGAATATATCGGCAACGGCTCGGTGGAAGGACTGAAAATGTAAAAGTTAACTCTAAAAAGTGTAGTCTTTTATCTGATGTGATGATATATATGTAAATTGGAAGTTGAAAGGGCGTATTCAAGTAAAGGGCAGATTTCCTTATGCAGTGCATGAAACATAGTTTGTCGGCTCTAGCAATAGTCTTCGCTTTTTCAAGAGGCAGTTGATCAGTTATTTCCCGAAATATGTGATATATTTGTACATTTTTAAAAATTCTTAGGCTGTGGTTGTGATTTGTCCCAAGGGATTCGGGCAAAAAATGGGTTAAAAATTTCTTGCCTTAAATAAATCTTGGGCTATGGTCGATGCTTTTCCCAAGAGACCCTGGCCACGGAAGGTTTAAAAACACCTTGAACTATAGTGGATGTTTTTCCCAAGAGACCTTGGTAACGAACGGGTTTACTGATTGCGCCAATTAAGACTGCTTCATCACTTCCGATTATTGTGTAGTATCGGTTTTCGAATTAAAATAAATTAAAATGCTTTACTATGGAATATGAATGAAAAACAGAAACAAAGAATACAAATAATCTACAAACAATGACATCCATAATACTCAACCCAAACAGTGTATATATATGTATATGTGTTTGTCTTGCGTTACGTTTCAAAATGTGTGTACAAGTGGGGAAATATGTGCAACCATCACCTCACTTCGTGAGTCGAATTCGTTACTCTAATACGAATATTATGTCATTCATTTTAACAACGACGGCAACAAAAACAATAATAGCAGCAACGGCGAGAACAGCAGCTGAAGAAAATAAATGAAAAAAAGCAAAAGCGAATACTTGTAACAACAGGTCGTTCATAGGGTCGCATACAGTCGGTTATGAGAGTGTTGCTAGCTATTCCATGATAGATATGCATGCATGTATAAGGGGTACACATAAGGACAGAGCTTTAACAATGGCATCGACTCGACAATTCGACAAAGTGGCCATAAAGCAAGAATGAATTAAGTCAACACAACGATGGCAAAGAGTCACACAGTTTGCTATTTTATGATTTATTGGCATAATATTTATGTGAATAAAAAAAAGAAAAAAAAGGCAAAACCAAAAAAATTGATACAATATCGAGCCACAACAGTGTAAAGCTCAGACGGGCAATCTTTAAGCTGAGCCTGACGTTTCTTTCTGTTTTTCTTTTTTCTTTAATTCTTTTGTTTTCTTTGTTCGCATTGCTGTTGTTATTGTTATTTTTGCTGTTGCTGTTGCTGTTGCTGTTATAGTTGTTAAGGCTGGTGTTTGTATCAGAGTTGTTTCACCACCTTGAAAACATTTTTCATTACGACTTTAAGTGCCTAACACTCCGAGCCATACCATAAAGCATTATAACAATAGCAACAACAATAACAATCTAAATAGAGGACAAAATTGATTTACAACAAGTATTCAAGTTATTGGAATATTTGACAATGGCTTGTTTTATTGGGTTAATCTTTCTATTGTGGCAACGGAAATGAAAAATTCAACTTTTTTTTTTTTTCTTTTGACAAATTGTTAAGATTGCTTTAAATTAAAAAATTTTTATTGTTGATTTCTCTTAATAAAGATTTAAAGCGCTTAGGAGGGGAAAGCGTGTATTTACATATCAAGTAAGATTAGTAAATACGATAAGAGATTGATTACTGAGATCATTTATCATTTTCTGAGCATCAGGGAAGCTCTGATATGTTAATCAAGATTTAATCGTACAATTCGGTTGAACATAAAAAAAGCCTAATAAAAGGAAAACTCGTTTAAATTATTGCAGTGAAAGCCCGCAAGCTAAGAAATATGATAACAAATGCAACGGTTTACTGTAATGACATCCATAGGTTCAAACTTACGCTTAAACTATTTAATAAAATATAAAAAAAGAGTGACTTTGTTTGTACGCTAGTCTTTAAACTTATATATCATATTGCGTTGAAAATTTACGCTTAACAGGGGACCAGCACTGATTGCTTTCCAAGACACTTAGGCTTACTTACGTATCGTGGACATGCTATGGGAATTGCATTTTATATTACTTTGGTGTAATATATAAATATACCTGTATGTAGACGGACACACCCTCGCTTTACGCATTGAGCGGATAATGAATAACAGCATATATAACATCATCATCGCCATCGCCATCGCCATCGCCATCGCCATCACCATCATCCGACCCAATTGCAAAAGTAGAGATAACGCCCAGTTTACAAAGTATAAGTTTATAAATATCGAGGCTCTATGTTGTAGTCAGTGCAACTACATTTGCAAGTTGCATTTATTGCGTTCCAAGTTTACTTTGGTTTCTTCTTTTTTGCCTGTGAATATATTTTGCTTCATTAAAAACTCTAAACATGCATTCTCACGATCAAGTTACGCCTTATTTGAGAAATTGATTTGAAAAAAAAATTTAAAAAAAATCATATGAAGTTCGTTAAGTTTTACTTTAAGGCCAAGTTGTGCGGCAGGAAAGAAATCATGAACAGTTCGGGCGAAATTTTGATGTTCACCATTTTGAGGTTTCAGGGAAGCGCCATTCAAGTTCACATGAATGAACTTTAAAAAAAATGAAAGAAGTAAAAGTAATATGGGGGACAACAGTCGACCATTTCATACTCTACACCATGCCGCTTGATACAGTTAATTGCATTCATTAAAATTTCCCAAAAATTTTTTAGGCTGGAATACATGGGCTAGCATCAGAGGGATAGGCGGGCAGGCAAGCTTAAATCACTTTCTGAATCAATTTTGGTACTTCAACTACTTACTGCGTTACTCCAATTCTTCTCGATGAAGGTGGGAAAAGCACCCAACTCCCAACTCCCTGTTGGGTGCTTTGTATATCCGCACAAAGTCGATATGCCCTTGTAGCACAAGCGACGTGGGATAATATAAATAAATTGTATCGTTTAAGTCTAATATCCATCTTTTATTCCATCTACTCACCGGTGAAGATGGATGATACAATAGATTCGTTTTTCCTTTGGTAGCATCAAAAATACTCATCTGAGACTGTATAATGAGTACATTTTTTTATTCAACGCAAAACTCTAAATCGACTTGAACTTCTTTGTCTATTTGTTCATCAGTCCTTTTCATTACAATAACTTTAGAGAAGAAATTCGAAAATTTTATTATCGCTTTATCAATCCCTAAGATCCAGGATATTTTTTGTTATCGTACTTAAAAATGCTCGAGACGCGCTTGATTGAAAAAATTATAAATTGTTTGTAGTGCAGTGTCTTCGACCACCGAAGCATCATTAACTGTGTTGAAAATTTCGCAGTCTAGAGTCGTCGAAGGCATGACCGAAGAAAGATGTGAGGAAAGAGAAAAAGATAGGGTTTGGAGGCAGCCTAATGGGTGCATGCCCAATCGGTAAGCGCTATGCTACATTATATTTTAAGATCTGTTATAATGTATGCGACGACAAGGTTTGTGGTAAAAAAGCTACAAACCGGCCCGCCTTTAGTTGTTCGTTTATTTACAGTCAATATGTATTCAAGAGTCTACTCCGTAGAGTTCATCACACTACTCTTTAGAGTTCAGGGTAAAAATGTCGTTAACAGTCTATGCGTTTATTTGACCTTCGCTTACTTACCGGCCGCGATAGAGATCGAAGTAAAAGCTCTTTTACGGAGGCTTTCGCTTATACCAAAGTTCGACCGGAGCCATTAGTAGTAGTGATGCATCGAGCCGGTACACTACCAGATCTTGGGTTATTTTCCATACTCACATGCTCCCGTTTGTAGGTATATGCGTGTAACGTCATCTTTTAGATGAGATAGAAAATCCTTCCCCCACTCTAAGTCGTAAAATTGCCTTAAAGGCGATTCGTGTTCATTAAAGCTGATATTAGTTTTTTGAAATTATGTGCGTATATGTGTGTACGTGTAGTATAATTTGATTCGCTGAGTGAGTGAATAAATAAAAAAATCATTTACTCAGTTTTTCTATCTCATCAAAGTGAAAATTAATGTTGACCATTGAATAAGAGAATAACTCTTCTCGTGTAAATGACTTGTTTTCATGGCCAACAACTGCGTAAATGTGCATACACAGCCGCATATAAATAAACACATTATTTTAAAATTTTTCATGGAGTCTTTGTAACATTTCGCTATACATGCTTTGGTTATAGTTGATGTTGTGACACAAAGCATACACATATACAAACACACACACACACGCGCGCGCAAGAATACATACACTTACACTCACACAAAGATACGGGCGAAACTCTTTTTCCTCTTATAGTTTATTTCACTGCAGATATCGGTTATGTAAAGTTAAACTTTACCCCCCATTGGTTCTGTAACAAAGTTTGCGCATGCTTACATTTGACACGGTGGGATGCCCATTTGTAGCTATGTGTGTATGTACGGCGAATACAAATGGTGGTGAATATAAGTTAATAAATTTTTTTTTAATAAGTGGAGAAATGTGGCATTAGCTTTAAACAGAATACGAATTAAAAATAAAAAAAAAAGGACAAAAAAAAAAAACGATAACATAAATGAAATAAAATGAAGAAAAATATACTACGCTAAGCTTAAATTTCATATTTGCTGTCACGGACATGGGATAGAATCTTGCTGCTCTTTTTCGTCTCGTCTGCCTTATGATTTAGCTCCTCTTTGGTCCCCCAACTTTTCAGTGTTCGTCATTTGGAAACTATATACGTTCTACGAATTTCCAAATTTATTAAAGCCGGCTTTCATCTCTCGTACGCCACCGTCGTTCTAATTGAGCAGGTAACTGGAAAGCGTTGCGTGATTTTTATCAAACAAATTATCGACGTACACTCTGTGATTGTCTCTGTGTCGATGAGATGAAAAAATGAATTCCGGAATCTATTTAAAAGCATAAAAAATAAAATGATTGATACATTTCGAAAGATTCAGCCGATGACTTTCATAATTATAACCTACGAGAATCTACAAAGGTCTCCGAGTATGTCAGTTACAGATTTATGCCATCGTGACTTCTCATTTTGTGATGAACCATTCATTGACCCATTACTTCACCCCTTCTTACGAGCCAAAGAATTACTTAGCAAGTGCGTGTCTCATCGATGCAAAAGAATGATAATCGGAAAAACTCGAGCCTGGTAATTAAGCCGTATGGACAAGCATTTACCTGCACCAGGAATCGTTATTCCTTTGTTTGTGATAAATCGTTCTCTTCTGGTCGCCTCAAACACAGAGTGTTGTCTCCCTGCGAAAGCAATTCGCTTCGGTCTTGGAGCCGAGCTGCGATGTGCGCGCGGGTCTACCCAAGAAATGAAGTCTACTCCGCACACCCACTAACGATACGACGTTTTTCTGTAGCGGTCGAAGGAGAAGAAAGTAAATAAGCAAACACATTACAGTCAAGCAAGGATGGCCGTTAAATATCCTGCATCACTTCGCTCAGTACAATTATTCCCTCGATTCAATAGCAAGACACCACAAATCACATGCAAACACATACAATGCATTTCATGAAAAACAACATAGCGAAGGATGCCCAAAGCGTCATATTACGTGATCCAAAAAGTTTACTATTTTTCAGTTTCCGGCATAGAAAACAAGAAATTATACTTTCTCTGCTTGCGTTTCATAATAATTCTTACATGTTTTAGGATCTAAAGAATAGATCTACGCGGTCCAAACTTTCCACTGTTAATTTGCTAGTGTGGAGCAATTTTCTTGCTTAAATATTACAAATTAATCCTTTTTGTTGAAGAACTTATTATTTATAAGAAATTTTGTATGAATTGGGGTCCAAGAAACACGCCCGTGTGATTCACATTTGGTCCACCTAATTTTTATGTCAAATTATTGTCATGTACAAATGTTCATTAAAGAACATTGAAAAGAGTTTACTTTTCCTAAGAATCCTTATAATCTGCAGTTTCCAAAAAATAGACCTACGTTGTCCAAATTCCGTAAGGTTGATTTTTATTTCTCAATTTACTGTTACGAACCATAAAATATTGGAAATCAGGCCTAGCTACCATGCAAAGAATGTGTTTGCGTAGGAACGGTGGCATGAGAGAGGTTCAAAAAATGCCGAAATACTATCACTTTTGCACTAGACAGGCAGACAGGCTCAGATCGATTCAGAAAATAATTTTGAATTGATCGATATAATAAAAGGTGGGTCTATCTTAAGCCTTCTGCTTCCGTGCAAACTTTTTATACCCTGTACCACAAATGGTGTAGGGCGCTAAAAATGTTTACGGTGAATGCTCTTTTTTGGCACAAAACTTGTTATCTATGTTAGAGGAATACACTGCCACTGGTTATGGTCCAAAATATAAAAATAAGAAGAAGAAAAGAAAGTAGTTATGTCCTCTACACATCCTGTAAATCATTTGTCTTTTAGATCATACGATAGCAATGGGAATGCACTCCAAAGTTCACGTCCGTCTGTCCTTTCGTCGATTTTGTGATTATAATTAAGGAACACAGGAAAGAAACTGGATCTGAAGTGTTTCTCTACTACTCTCGCGGCAATGCCTTATAAGAACGACGCATTAATTTGCTTTTTTAAAAGAAATTAATTCAATCACATTTGAAATAAATATGAGACGTTTGCCGGGCAAACGGATCTTTCTTTTATCGCGCAATCTAGTGGTTAACATTAGAAAGTGTGACCGAAGCATCTTTTCTGTATTTTTTTTTTTTTTTGTTTTTTAGTTAAACTGATTTTCCAATAGATTCATCTTAAAAAAAAAAAACAAATGATTTTTCAGTCACGACGTCATTTTTTGATTAACATGTGACCTGAAATTATTTATTTGCTATTCTTTCCTCATTCGGATCTCTGCAAAAACGGGGATAACAGGTCTCGTGTCCTAAGGCGGTCGTTGAGTGATGTTGCGTCTTTTGAACTGCTGTTGTTGTTATCGCTGTTGTTCACACCATGCAATTTTATGCCTCTCCCCAACACTTAGCTTAAGTAAACAGGATCATCAAATGCTTATAAATTCAACCTAACTATGAAACAACTTGGCAGAAAACCGGGAAGAGCGCAAAACAAATACAAATTATTTCGATGACATAATTGCGGTAATTGCGTGAAAAATAACTTCATCATGCCAAAACGGACGAATTCATTAAAGGGAGGAGATGTTCTTTCATATATATACGAGTTTTTTGTTTTTTATTCTCTCCAGAAAACGATGATTATAGCTGAGATTGATGATCGCACTCTATTGCTGACACATGTAATGACTGTGTTGACGCACGACAACGGGTCGGTCATATGCGTAAAATTCGAAAGTAAATCTCAAGAAACTGAAATGCATGCTGCAGCAATTATTAGGAGGTTTCCTATATAACAGCTTTAGCAGATGTCCAGGTTCTCGGTTGGCTTGACGAAGGGGGAAAAATTAAGTATTTATGAAACCCTTAAACAAACAAAACAAACAAACGCATAAACAAACAACTAAACAAACGCATGAATCAATGAACACGGTGTTCATGTTGTAGGACAAGGAAAAGTTGAAAAAAAGTTCGCTGCACGCATTCGCATTCGCATTCAGCGCACTCTCGCCGACTGGCAGGGTTGCGCTTTGTAATAACCTATAATTAAGGACGACGTAAAGGCAACTCTTTCACGCTCTTATCGTGATCATGCATACAGGCCAGATGTGCTTGTGTGCAGAGAAGCACACACACACACACACACACGCATGCAGACATAACCATATCGCGCTATCTCAAATGATGCCAAATGATTTGATTTCATTGTCTTTAAAATAATGGAACACCAAAAAAAAAGAATAAGAAAAAAAAAAAAACGAAAAGAAGAAGAAGAATAGTTTGTTAATACATAAGATTCTTTTCGCTTTTACTTTGCTGGCTAAAGCGGCGGTATGGAGCAGCACAGCTTAGTGTAGAGAACGTGTTAACCAATTTATGTGTCTTTAGTGTTTACGCATTAACCGAGGGCAAGGTCTTTTAACATCGTGATATTCTAAATGTGCGCGATTATCGATTATCCATCCGTGAGTTTTGTCTGTCTGTCTGTCTGTCTGTCTGTCTGTCTGTTGTCAGTCCGACTCTCTGTCTGCTAGTTGGTTTCTACTTTTTTATCCATAACCTTTAAATACTTTGTAACTCTTTTTCTGCTTGGTTGAATTTAGGATTCTTTTGGTGCCGCACACATGTATCCATGTATGCACGTACGCACACACACATATCTTGAGAAGAGTGAGCCTTTTTCTTAACTCTATCATACAGCGCTTAAGAGTAATATTTATAATTTTTATGTGTGTGTGTGTGTGTGTGTGTGTGTGTGATAAGTAAGTGTTGTTTGTTCTTGTGTTTTGTGTTATTGCTGTTGATTCTGCTCGCATTGGCGCATATAATTTTGTTCGCAAATAAAATGATAACAAAAACAATCACTGCTTGTAATAATGTTTGTTTAAAGTCTTTATATTTTTTTATTTTTTTTATTGTAGTTTATTAATGCACTCTTGCTCTTGTTGTTGTTGTTGCTGTTGTTTCTGTTCTTGTAGAGGATAATCTTATATTTAATACGCTTTTGTTTCGCTTCAATATATCGCCTATCAAAGGATCTGATCATCATCATCGTCCTCATCATCATCACTGCCGTCATGATCACAACCTTATTGTTGTCGTCGTACCCATCAACGCAGCCGTGAGAACCTATGCGTGTGTTCTGAGTATATCACCAATTTTATGGCGATATTGTCCAAAGATTTACTTGCTTTGATTATTTCATTCGGTCCTCTCCGTAGGTAGGTAGGTACAGCGAGTTCCCTGCTATAAGTGTTAATGAGCTAAAATATATACAGCTTTTTTCCCTTTATTTTTTTATTTTTTTCGAAAGTTTGCGTGCCAGGACCACCATCATATCACATCATCGTCGTCTCAACGTCATTATCCTCAATTTTGAAATTTCATTATTGACTTTTTGTTTGGGCAGAAAATTAAGCAATTTAATGAAAGCCTTCGTTAATCGATTGCATTGTGTTGGGAGCTTTTTCTTTTCCCTCTCTGGGGAAATTATCGTTGTTAGGCATATAATTAAAACGTTTTACGATACTTTGTTAAACTACAAAATTATTTTCGCCTTATGACGAGACTTTGATAGTCATAAGCTCGATAGTAAAATCTTTTATCATATGGAAGTGTATCGGAACGAATCTTACGCTGGACCGTTACTTAGACCTAAAAAAATATTCGTAGCCTGCCTTAGGTCAATAGTTTGTAAAGCTCGTAAATTACAGTTTTTGTCTTGTGTAGTCCAAGATGAGGAACATTTTCTGAAAAAAAAACATATATTCGTATTATGAGTGTGTATATAAATACAAATATATGAATGTAGACATATTACACTCATACAGACCTAAATGCATACACGCATAGAACATCTTTAGTTCAGTGCAGAGCAATGGCCGGAAGTTCCTCAGATCAACGAAATGAAAGATAAGTTTGACACGCCGGATACAATCGGTTTAGAAGATAAATAGCGATCCTAGGCGTCTGCGGCAAAAGTTTGCCGCACGAATCCTATATTAGCAAGAAATAATGTTGCTTCGGCCGCACAGGACTGTGGCAAGGGTTACTTCCAACAATAGAGTAACAATCCAGGGATAAGCGCTTATCGGGAAAGTTGTAACCAAGTTACAGAAACAATTGGACAATCAAGCTGGCTTTTCTAAGGCCCTCTCTGGCTTAATTAGGAGACGATTTCTGAAAACTGAAAATTCGTCCTCATTCTGCGCTTGAAACACGTCGACCTGTCCATATTCCTCTCTCATATTCACTAGCTTTCTGTCCGATTTGTTGCTATTTGCTGTTAGAATGCCGCCCGCACGTTATGAGCTATTGGAAACTACAATGTGGTTATTTCCAAAATATTTTGCCATGTCCATGCGTCCTATTCAGCAACTGCTGCTCAGACTATTACTTACTACTAACTGTTAATTGTTTATTCCTATACAAGAATGCGGCTAGAATGTTGTCCAGCTGTTCAGGGTTCTTTGAATTCAGCGGCACTTAGTCGGCACAAGCTGTAGTATTCGAACGTTGTCACAATATTCCCATATTTCTTGTATGGCTATTTGCTAATTGTTTGTTAATTGTTTGCCAAGTCGTTCTTGCTAATTATTCCTAATTTGTTTGTGTGAAATTATTAAAAAGTATTTATTTACAACGTCAGTCACTTCAATCGCTACGGAATTCAAATAAAAGGACAAATTTCACACCATTTTGTTAGTTGTAGAAGAAGCGATCGTTAAGCGATCTCTGATTTCATCGAATCCTGCTTGAATATGTCTGTTAAGTGATCCAAGTGAAGTTTTTCAAAGCAACACTTGTTTGTTACGTACAATTTTATGCATCTAATATATTTCCTCTTAACCCTTGAGGGCGTACGAAATGTCTTTAGACTTGTTTTGAAGACCGAGTCAGAATTGGATAAATACGAACACCAATAAAAAGTTGAAAGAAACTGTAGCCACAGCTACAGCCACAGCTACAGCTACAGCGACGGCGAACGAGAACGAGAACGAGAACGTTAACACCCAACTTTTTTTTATTCTAAATAAGACGAATTTTTTTTGTTTTGACCAACGATATTTAGCACAATATGCATGCGTGTCATGGCATTTGCCTTTAATGGTTATTTTCTATGCTTTTGTTATGGATTGTTGCCTGTATTGTTGATGTTCTTATCGTTCTTGTTGTTGTTGTTGTTGTGATATATTTTGAAAGTAACTTGACAGCGGCCGTACAAATGAAGTCATTAAGTAGTTGCGAACGGACAGTCAGACGGACGGAAAAGCAAAATAGAAGGCGTTTGAAAACAACTTCACGATACCACTGCCTTCAAATGTCAAAAGCCAAATAGTATTCATCATGAAAGCAAAACCTCTAACTGTACAATGAGAAATGTTGTAACTGAATGATTATAGTAACCGACCCGGCCGAGTGAATGAGCGAAAGAAAGATTGCCTATGCAGACTAATGAATGGAATGGAATGGTGGCTTAGATGAATGAACGAATGAATGAACGAACGAACGTGCCCGCAATTTTGAGCTGAGCACGCGTAAGGAGGTAAACACATTAACCACTTGGATACATATAATCGGGAAGTGTACGATATACACATGTGTGTGGATATGAAACTGTTTTGCTATTTTGTTTAACATAATTATTTTTTTACTTTTTTTGGGTGAAAAGTTGATTAATAACCATAAGCGAATTATCTGACTCTATGTCGCTAATTGCGTAAAATGTATATAAAAAATTGTTGTTATTATTATCGTTGTTATTGCTATTGTTTCGCATGTTAAACAAAGCTTAGATGTTTATTATATACATATATATACATATATATATATATATATATATTTTGTGTTATTTTATTTAATTTATATAAACCTACATCTAAACATATATCCGTATGTGCGAACATGTGTCGAAAGATGTTTGAATCCATGCTTTGAGTTGATCTTGTGTTATGTAAAAATGTTAGTTTTATTAATTCGTTGCTGTGGTTCTTCTGGCTTTTTTTTGTTTTTTTTTTTGTTTTTTTTTGTGTATCGCTGATGTGTATATTTAAAGTTGTTAATGTAATGCCTCTTATTGCTGCTTTTCGTCGTCGTCGTCGTTGTTGTTGTTATTGTTGTTGTTGCTGTACAAGTCATTAGATATTTTTCGTGAGATATCGTCAAATGTTTTTCTTTTTAGCAACAAATTGCATTACAGTTGTTGAGGCTTGGAAAAATAAAAAAGATTAAAAAAGTAAAAAATAAATAAAAATTGAAATAAAAAATTACAACAAAAATAATATAAAGAAACGTTGAAAATGCACTTTAATGTCGTAGCGGTTGCCATTTATGTCAGTGTTATTTGTAGATTAATTGCATTTAGCCAGAGTTGTCAGTTTGGTATTCGATATATGTTTTTGTAAATAAGGCAGAAAGAGACAGCGAGAGAGAGAGAGAGAGAGAGAGAGAGAGAGAGAGAGAGAGAGAGAG